>NW_011942160.1:5822455-5982299 GCF_000187425.2 Metarhizium robertsii ARSEF 23 | reverse complement strand
GAACTCGCACAAAAGCTACATCAGCTGGCTCTAGACGTTGAGAAGCACTTGGATTTGCATTTAAGAGGGGGTCAAATAGCGTCATGACGCTATCCCTAGCGCTGAGGAATGGCACTGGAACGCAGAGAGATTTAGCATAATAGTATAACTGTTGCAGGGCATTTGGTCGTGCCAAAATCGCTAGGTGGTGATAAAGTCGTCCGGTCATTGGTATCTTATCCGAAGCCTTAGTATACCAGAATCTTGATACACCAGACCAAATTTCTCGATCTCGGATATCATCTTCAACGGCCATCCTGTAACGCCCTAAATCACCAAGACACTCTATCCACGTATCTTCAAACGCGGGAACTGTCTCATATAGCAACGCCATCATGGTATACGCGATATATATGAAGGTGAGCATGTGCTCAAGCGAGCCAGGCAGTTTCCGCCTTAGAAGCTCTAAAAACGAGTGTATACCATGACGCCACATTCGTGCAGGCATAAAATACTTGGATGCAAGCCTTCGGAGCGCGGCGCTCGCTGATGGGTGTTGAGATGCCAATAAAAAGTCATGGTGCTCATGGAGAAGTGATCGGTGAAGAGAAATCAATGCATGATATTGCTCTTGACTTAGGTCAGTCTCCTTCTGTGTGCTATCATATTCAATACACTTGCTCTCGAGCAAAACCAGTCCGGCATAGATGCCTTGGACTTCGGCGGCAAGCTGGTCTGAAGATATAGACCGAGTATCTGGTTGACGAAACAACTCCGATGTTGACGCAGCGGCATCGGCAGACTGTTTCGGCTGGCCATGATGTTGTCCTGGATTGCGCTGGCCTTTATGCTGGGGAGACCGGCGATGGCTGGAAGAGGACATCAACTGGCCATGCCTTGTCTGTGGCGTCCGTGGTCTTTGCGGCGAACCGGTCTTTCGGGCATCATCGGCAGTCCAGAGTTGACGACCAGTCGGGTTCTTGGTGCGAACAAAGTCATCATCTCTCTCACTGAGTCTGGCACGACTCCTGCCTGGAGTCGGTGGTGATGAGCCGCGTTGTTGGGTGATTGACGCGGGAGGGGAACATATCTTTTTACTTCCTCGACGGGTAGATACTGAGTCATCCCCTGCCAAATTCAGCCTATCAAAGTCATCTTCAGCCCTGTCGGTGAACTCAGGGTTGCCAGATACTGGTCGTTTTCTGGTCACTGCCCCGGCATTGGTGGTGTCCCCAGAGGGCCTGGTTTCTGAGCTTCTACACAATTTCGAACAAACCCGTTAGTATCAGTTTCAGATGTATGGAAATGGGATGCAGAGGAACTCACCGAGCCTTGGTGGCATCGTTGCCCTGGAGCGTACAGTTCTTGAAGGCTTCCTCAATATCAGAATGGTCAGCTGACGTTGGATGCTTCAACGTATAGTGCGCCTTGAATTCATCAAGGCTGTGCTGCACTTCGGCCTCGCAGAGCGGACATGAGACGCTGCGCGAGGCGGCTTCTTGACGTGCAGCTTTGCGTTGATGCTGGACCCATCCTCTTGTGAGTTTGTCCATCGCCAATGGGTCCGATTCCACACCGCAAGGGGTTGTAAGACCATAAGGACTAAAGTTGCTTCTGATGAGCAGACTCTTGAGCTAGCCAATGAGCTGTCTGGGCACAGAGGTAGCCTATGCAGTTATTATTAGCCTTGGAACAACGGTGTAACAATGCATGGTCGCCACTGCGGGTTCAGAGTTTTGTGGCAGATGCGGCGTGAGCACTTACAGGCAATGGGGATTTTCTGGGCAGCTCTCTCAAGGCCGTGGAGTCAACTCTGGCCTAGAATCATTCATGACATGGTCAGCATATACTCTCAACAGAAAACGAATGGCTCAATCCCAGGACGTGGGAAATTCAAAGGATTCCGTTGCTAGCCACAGCCTCTCTACGGGCCATGACAGAGTGCCGAAACAAGGAATCCGGTTTTGAACGAATGAAGCAAAAGCAAATATGGACAGAAGTGGAATAGAAAGTAGATTTTGTACGAGCCGCCTCACCTAGTATGCCCTGTATTCCAAATGACAGCACGCTCGAAGAAGCGGCTCTTTGAGCCGCAAGCAAAAGTTGCCTCGGATTGCGCCGTTGGACGTGCTCTTGTATTTGATTTTTTCACAGGGTTGAAATCAAAACAGACCAGACCAGGGCGACGACGAGGCTGTCGGAGACGGAGCGCCTGATTGTTTGAAAGGTGGTCGCCTAAAAGTGCACACAGTGCGGGATGCTGGGGTCCTGCGGGATGCTGGGGTCCACTCCTTTAGCCCCTGCTTGACGCAGGCGTGGTTCGCCAGGTTGCCTTGTTGGAAGGAGGCTCAACTCGAGGTGGTACCCTGGGTGCTTTGCCTGGGTGGGAGTTGCTTTTGCCGGAGCGTTCAATTCTATCAGGTGATGGAAAATGCCCAAGTCTTGCACAGTTATCCGAAGGCAAGGATTTTGTTTTAGTATTAAAATATCGGGGCCGATCGGATTCTGGTGAATGTTTGAACGTGGCAAGAACGTGGCAAATGGCCGAATACCTAGGTACGGAGGTACTTGTCGACCTCCAGATCTAGCAATCAAGGTCAGCCAAATTGCTCATCATGACGGAATTCCGTTGGTGCTCTCGCAAAGTCGTCGCTGCTTCGCCGTGATCTAGAGAAAAATGATGGGTTGGGAAGATTCCGTGGTGGGAGATGATGATGGTTTATCAATTCTGACTCGTCCACCCGACGTGATGCGGAGCCTTTGTTTACCCCCACCCCCCATGTTTTCATGTCCGTTTTTCTTTGTATGCGAAGAAAGCAACTGAATAGCTCCAACCAAAGTGCGCCTGGCGAATGACTTACCAGAGTATTGATGCCCTTGGAAAGTAGAAGTTCGATGGATTTTAAACGTTGAATGACACTAGCGGTGCAGGTAAAAAGGATAGTCGTATAGCAACGAGATTGCGTGGTGACAGAAATTCGTGATACCTCTTCTGGAATGGAGCAGTAGCACCTTTATGTATGCAAATTCGAATCACATAATCACAGCCCTCTCTGCCTGTTCCCACATTCACACAACGACCTCGTCTTCGGTGTTGAGAGAGTTCAGAGCATGTTCAGACAAAGCATCTGCTTGATTCTGGTCAGCACTGGTCGCGTGTTCCTAATCGCCATGCAAATAAGGCAACTATAGGGCTAACATGCCATCACGGGGCAGGCTTGTGAGAGTAATCACCTGTGTTTCGAATGTGTCTGCTCCAAGTCTGGTGGAATCATGTTATACATTGGCCTCATGTTGGCCCTGTTAGTATATCAGGCAGGCCTTCGCCATGAATGACGCACGAGTGGATTGGAGTTGAAACATTCTTTGAACAACATCATGCCTTTGTTTTGCGCCTACTCCGTACGTTCAAGCTGTTGGGATTCAGACGCAACTTGCCCTACCGCATCATCGCCAACGCGACGTGAAATGGGCCCGTCTTCCGAACACGATAGGGAATGTATGTATCTTACATGTTTTTCCCTAGTCGGACATTTTGGTTCGCATCTTGATGCTTGTCTCGGTATTGAAGAGCTTATAATTGCTGACGCCGGCACATTTCGAGATCCCCTCCACGGCTCACGAGTCTTCTTGAGGTTCCACACCTCGTTCGGTGTTCCAACTAGGCAGATATCTGACTTGCGTCAAGCCGAAATGATCATGAGCTCAAGCGTGAGCCATCTGTCAAGAATCGAGATATCCCCTGCGTGCGGTGCCTGACTTCGAGCCTTCCTTCCTCGAGGAAACGGGAGCCGTCCGTCTCATTGGTCCCCGTGATGTCACACCCAGCCTCGGTTGAGGCTACCTACCTATAGGTAGGTAACTTAAGGTAGGTGGAGGTACCAGCTACTTACTCAGGCAGGCAGATCCGGTATTACGTTGGTTCGTGCTCCGTGAACTCTACAGCAACAGCTTCATTTCCCAACAAAGTTTTCTGGTTCAGGATTTGACCTCTGCATCTCGTGCAACACTTGCTGACCTCTATGAAGCACACAGATCAACACACACGTTGTCTGTGGTCATCTGAGAAGACAAGTTTTTCGAGGTTTGCTTATGGTTACTCCGTAATTGCAGCCCTGCCTTACCTTCCCGGCTTGCAAGCCAGGGGGCCTCTTCCAACCCTTTCATCAATATCAATTGTCTCGGCCTGCTTTTGTCCTAACCAGACTTTCTTACCCACTGCCTTGTTGCCTCTCGACACCTACCAGCGGGCGTCCATGGGAAAACCCTGGTTCGTTTATATGTGCAAACAAGCAATAATCCATGATTACGGCTTACTCAGTACCGCTCGCCACCGGCCATGCTGATGTCGCCTTCAATGTTTCGCCATGGGCAAACCACGGATTACTGCCTGAGTGCCAAGTACGGCGTATTCAGCACCTTCAATGTTTGACCGCATCAACCTGGCTCCGAAAATTTGTCAGGGACCCATGGACATTGGAGAACAGGCCAGGGCAATCTCGCCAGCCTCGGTTGGGGATCGATTCAGGTCGATTGAGGATTTAGCTGCCAGGAGCTTGCATGTGGTACTATTATTGGACTATTGAATACATGGCCATGACAGTTGCATTGAACATAGTCATGTCGACAGCCCGAATTTCACAAAAAAGTCTCTGCTCGACGTCGTGCGCAGGGCGGTGAGTTTCCTTTGCCGAAAGCCATGTTGACTCGGGCTGAATTACTAAATGGAGAACATATTTGCTAAGATATATGTCAATGATAGCCTCGGATTGGTCAAATCAACAAGTGTGCATATCCAAGGTTGCCGATTGGACCGATCTCAGACCATCACCGCCTGCGCATAGATACTTGCGTCGCGGCAGCAAAAGATACCATATTATGGCGTTATCCGAACATGAATTACACGAGAAAGCAAATGGCCGAAAACAACCCCAAGATAAAACCTGGCGTCGGTTCCCGTCCACGTCTCACCGTAAAAAGCGAGTTTACCGTCTCATCTCCCGCTTATTTGCCCTGCAGCCAAGCGCTTTCCCCCCCAAGCCTTAGTTCTGCGTTTTTGGGCATCTAGATTGGGCAATCTGCAGAGAACACAATCGGTAAGTCCTGCTAGATTTTCTGCGTTGACGGTAGCGGCCGTGAAATCGCACAACATCCCGAAAAGGCATCTTTTGTGCTTGTGTATGTGCAACACATGTCACAAGCTGACCAGGCGGACCATTGGTGTACCAGAGCTGACGTTCACATCCGATACTCAAAAGACATGCATTCCGGCTATATATGTGGCTCGTTCATCGCCAATTTGATTCCATCCAGATCTATCGATACGATTCATACTTGGCAGCCACTGCCAGTTTTGCCTCGATCCGGTCAATCGTTTCTGTATCATACACTTCTCCAAGAGCTTTTCTAGCCTTGAAGATCTCCTTTTCATGTCTGGTTGCTTCCTCTTTGGTCATACATACAAGATCTCGTAGCCGCACGGTGGAGCATTTTTGGGTATCCTTGCCCTCTCCGATGACACTCATGTTTGTGTCCTCTGGTCGCTGCCAACGAGTCAGGACCAGTTTTGTCGATATGCCACTGACAGCGCTGCGTCCATGATACAGCTCTTCTGCCAGAAAGGCCACGTCACCAGAGGTAAGAGGCGTCTTCAGGCCGACTGTATCCAAACCCAACATTCGTGCAAGTCTGTCCTCGGAGCCTTGGACAAAGGTCATCATTCCTTCGTACATTTTCTCTCGTCCCTTGGCTGGGACATAATTTAGTGGATAGCCCGTAATGCTCAGAATGACATGATTTGCCGCTGTGAGCCCAAAAATAGCAGGCATAGTTCCTAGCACGGGCAGTATTCTGACCCTAAAGTTGGGCATCACGCTGAGATCACCCACCACCCCTTTTTGAAACTCCTCCTCGGGAAGGGGAAGCAACTCTGCCTTGCCTTCTCCAGATTGTTCTGTTGAATATACCGCGGGGATGCCGCTGGTGATACCGAGTAGTTTAAGACGTCGTCTTGTTGCCCGTGATAGGCCATCATCGCGACTTGCACCAATGTCGCCAATGACAATCCTAGTGGGATCACTCTTGCAACCAGCTCCCATTGCGCTGATCACTGGCAGCTTGTGATCGTAACAGTATTT
This sequence comes from Metarhizium robertsii ARSEF 23, assembly GCF_000187425.2. Lineage (NCBI taxonomy): Eukaryota > Fungi > Ascomycota > Sordariomycetes > Hypocreales > Clavicipitaceae > Metarhizium > Metarhizium robertsii. Next base: position 5,976,183 of record NW_011942160.1, on the reverse strand, counting down.
CAGTAACTCGACTTTGGTATCGATATTATCGATAGCATCAACGATGAAGTCGGGCTGTCGGCCATCTTCCCAAGGCCCTAGCATCCGCGATGCCACGGACCCATCAAACTTTTCTTGTTGCAAATCAAACTTGACCCACGGTGCGATGGCAATCAGTCGCCGCTGAAGGCAGTGAACCTTTGGAATACCAACATCCGCCAATGTAGCAACAGCATGTCTGTTCAGGGAGCTCAGCGTGACTTGATCAAAGTCAACAAGCCGGATCTTGCTCACGCCGGAGCGCGCAAGTGACGCAGCGCAATGCGATCCGACACCACCGCAGCCAACTACAATGACAAATGAGCCGCGCAGTTTCATGAGCCCTTCAGGGCCGAGAAAGACCCTGTTCCGAGCGAGCTGTTCGAGAATGAGTTCCTCATCGAAATCTCCGGCTAACGCCCTTCTGCTAAGGGCCTGGTTGCGAGCATCTTCCTTGTCGACGGCTGATTCTGAAGACGCTCCAAAGTTGTTCAATTGATTCGTATGATGGCCGCCATCTCCCGGAGAGGGTATAGATCTCTTGAGCTCAGAAAGTCTCTGCTCTCGCTCCCGGCCTTGATATCCCAGAATGAGTGCAACGGTTGCGCCAGACAGCACAGCTGTCGCAAAAAGATGAAACCGGTGGCTTGAAAGGGTATCTGAAAAGAAGGAAGCCATATTTTCCATCAAATACCGGAAATCACCATCCTAAACCGCCGATTCGCCTCATTGGCCGTTGTTGTTTGAGTATTTTCATAATGAATCGACTTTAGAGGTTCCACTTTGATGATGAAATTTTGCTTAGTCACCTCCACTTTTTGTAAGGCGGCCACCATCATTGGCTGCGGGTCGTCCGTCTGCCTAAGCTCTAGCTACTTCAATTCATTAGAATATTAAGACGACTGGCAACACCTTCATTCGAAACGGCGCCCGCTGGGCTACACCATCAGTCATGCGTGCCAGGCTCGTCATGCGCCGGCAACAGGCCGTCCTCCCCTCATCTAACCCACGATTAATCTGCACACGATCCTTCGCAAACCAAACTAAATTCACATCCACGACGTCCCGACCAAGCTTGCCCTTCCTCCTTGTCCCGAAAGCGAGCCCCTCCATCGCCCGATCATTTACCTCCGAGCGCAAAAGGTGGCTTAAACACGAAGCAAAGCTGGTCGTCAGATACACCATCACAGTCTGGGGCCTCGCGATCTGCGGCATCTTGATCTTCTTTGCAGTCAATGAGGAAACATCAGAACGGGAGTCCCCCACGCCCCACGAATGGCACTACCTGACGAGGAAATATCTCCGCGACGCGCAGAGCTGCCGGGACCCCAAGGATGGCGAAGTCAACTGGGCGCGGTGTCTGGAGCTGGCACGGGGAGTGGTTATCCGGCTAGAGGATCCCAAACTCGGCGGCGAGAATGTAGTCAAGTTAAGCGACAAAGTCGATCCGAGCCTCGAGGTCCCAGGGGAGTTCATCAACTGCGACATCTCAGCCAAGTCGGAAGAATGGAGGCGCGGGTACTTTGAGGCAATCATGCTGGCGGCCAAGGCCGCAGAACACGTCGACGGATGGCTGAGGGACACAACACGCAACGTGGTAAGCGCGCCCGAGTTTGTCATTGGCCCCTCGAATCCACGGCCGAAACCCATACCACCGGGACGACCGCACGCACCAAGGGAGGAGGACTGCGAGCCGGCGTACCCAGCCGCAGACAGTTGGTACGTGAAGATCCTGGCGACGGCCGGACTGTCGCCTCGCCAAAAGATGGAGGCGGCGCTCGAGTACGCCACCTTCATGGAGTTCAAACACAGACAAGAAGGCTCGGAGGCGCTGTATAGTCTCGCCCTGGCCGAGGCATCCACCGGACTCGACCCCTCCAAGCTACCGTACGACCCCAAAACGTTCATCGTCAAAAGCAATACTCCAGCGCCGTCGATGAACGTTCTCGATGCTCTGACAGCCATCGCCAACTACAAAGCCCGACGGGGAGATGTCTCATCTGCCCTCCCCATCTACATTTCTCTTCTCAAAGCGCGCCGCTCTCTATCAGATACCCCGCCCCCTGCGATTCGGACAGAACCCAAGATGCTCTCTCCATACGAACGATTTGTGAGGTTCTTCGGTCCTCCAGCCTATCCGGCCCCGGGACCAGATGGCACCCAACCGCCGTGGAGAACTCCCTATGAGCGATGCCAGGAGGCATCCCTTGACTTGTATATTGGCGAGATCTTGTACGCCACTTCATCGGAAGATGAGGGGTTGGCTTGGACCAGGGATGGTGTTGATTTGGCAGAGGAACAACTGCGCGCGCTCGGATCAGCGAGCAAGGATAAAGAGACGAAGCAGATATGCCGTGAGTGTCTGGGCACAGGCCTAGAGAACTGGACCACAATGGTATCCCGCCTGGCAAAGGCAGAGGAGGCTCGGGGCAGTGACGCAAAGTCTAAGCTGTTTTCTTTCTGGGGTGGATCTCAGGATGCCGAGGGTCGATGGGCAGCAGAAGAGGCTGTGGTTGAGGAGCGCATCAGGAGGACACGAGAATTAATGGAAGATGTAACTCCACCCAGGATGGGAATTTGGTCTTATTTCAAGGCATGATGTATGTTTTCTCGAGGTTTTGTATATTACTATCAAGCAAATAATTTGAAAATACCCTCTCGTATACCCTGCATCGATCTTGCAAACAATCATAATTCCCCATGTGCCTGACTCTGTTAGCTCCCTATACCGTTTCTTGGAATATCACACCTCTTCGTCTGACGACGAAGAGGTGTCGCAAGCTTCTCCGTTCTCTAGGAACTTTCTCCAACGCTTCTGGTTCTTCACCTCTTGCTTCATGAGATCCGCATCCACGACCCGAATCAACGGCTTTTCCGAGTCAGCTACCTTCTCCCAGTCCTCGTCAGTAAATTCTTGCTTAGGCTTCTCCGCTACTAGAATATCGTCATTTTCATATCCCGGGGTCAGGGCTACAGTTTCCAGATATTGAAGGGCCGGTTTGAGAGCACGTATGAGAACCATCTCAGCATAGAACGGCTCGGAGGAAGAGTAACACGGACACCCGAAAGCTGGGATTTGTTCCTCTTCATTTCCAGAAGGGGGCGCGAGGGGAGTATCCAGGGGCTCCGTAGAAACGATGTACGCTCGGGCGCGCTAGAATTAATCAGTATCTACTGGTGACAAGGGATGCGGTACGACTTACCTTTGCCATGAAGTCTCGAAGCGCTTGGTTGGTTAAATCTGCTGGGTAGACTGTTCCCATGAGAAGCATAGCATCGAGATGATCCTTCCAAGCGTGCCAGTTTGTCGCATCGTCCAAGAACTTGGTCACCAGTTCGCAGCTCTGCCCAATGGCAATCAGATCGACCTTTGTGCGTTCGCTCATCACCTGGAGCAACGTACTAAAAACAGACTCGACATGCTTTTCTGGTGTTTCATGTGCGATGACGGTGTTGATCCCAGGAATATGTCGCCTTCCAGCATGAACAAGGCTTGGCAACGGGATCGCCGTGCTTTCCGTCGCGGTAAGCATGCGGCGGCCCTTGGGCCACCAATGCAACTGGCCAGGATTGGCAATGAACACGCCAGGCGGCGACGAATCTTTATTGGAGGCGACTTGTTTTTGAAGTTCTTGAACGACAGAAACTAATGAGCCTTTGTTAATGCCACCAGGCCCATTAGCCACTCGGCCGGCCAGCATGCCCAATGCTTTGGTAGGCTCGCCGAAGAATATAATAATCCGAGATTTTGAAGGCAAGTCAGGCGTCGCAAACACAGCTATGTGCTTTTCCGAAGTCGTGCTTCCTAGTGGTAAAGCAACCTTCTCTAGTCCTTCAGCAGCGAGACGCTGATGAATTATGTCTTCCAAGGCTTCTAATCACCCAATTTTAATGGTAGTTCCTTTCCTCGAATGCAACATGGAACGTACTGTCAAATTCGAACCTCTGACGCTGGTTTATCCGCTCATTCTTATTTATGAAGAATTTGAAATATTGTTCTGGGCTCTCGACAGATCGTATTTCATCGTCGTCGTTCACAAAGTATCTGCTTTTATTAGATTGCGTACCGTGATAGTTTGCGCCGGGATGATTGAAACAAACCCCAAGCCTTTCAGGTCAGATGGAAAGGTCGCATCTTTGGGAAGGCCAGACCAATGTCGGCGAAACATGACGGCGATTGTTTTGAGATGAACTGGACAAATGTTGCGTTAGAAGTTCACAATTGTCAATACGAGAAACATAGAAATAAAAGGAGTTTCGAGATGTGATTGCGGAGTTACTGACATTGCAAACAGGGCACAGGCGCTGCCGGCTGTCCGGCAGGTGCAAACGGTTCAAAGCCCCATCCACAACATTGGCAAACACCCGCAGTTCCCTGCTTTACGATTCTAGTCACCAAATTGATCGATTTTTCCAATATTAGTCTTTTCAAATTACAATAGGCATCGCATAATTTGAAACCGAAGGGTCTTTTGTACTTCGGAACTTCATCCCGCCAGGATGAGAGTCAGAAGGACAAATATCTCGCAGAATATCGACAGAGAATAGCCGCCAAACGCCTGGCTCCATTGTACATAATTCCACCCAAAACGCCGGCCCGTTTTCCCTCCATTTATGATTGAAAAGTTGGCCTCAACCCTGCGTATATCGACTTCTGAACGCTTGACTGATACTAAATCGGCTGCTGGCGCCTCGATTCATGTGACTTGCAAGAGCTTCCTCAAGAGCGGATTGGGTTACTGATGCGTCTAGATATTGTTAGTATAAAACCGGACTCCAGGCCCGCCTGCGTCGTAAACCTACCATCCAGATCACTAAAACTACTTCCCATGCTGGGAGTCCCATCACTACCCTCGCGAGAACTCGCCTTTCCCTTGCCGCTCGGACTGCGTCCTGCCAGCTCAGCAGTTCGCCGTGGAGAGAGCGGTCCGGGTATCTTGGATTCCTTCGATTTCGGCCTTGGTATCGCAGTAGGCGAGCCTGTGGACGAATCGTCAGACGTTTGAGATTGGTGAAGGTACTCCCGCATGGGATTTTTGTGGTTTCGTCGACCAGAAGCCCGTCCATCTCCCCTCAGTGTTGAAGCCAGGTCTTGACCTGGCTGATCTGAAGCCTGGAACGGTTGAAACGCGGGCTCCAATTCATCATCTCCGTCATCAGGATACGTTTTCGCAGCTTCCTGTTGTTGAAATCGTGGTGGGCGGCGGATAATTCGAGACTGTGCGGGGCTGGATTCCTCGTCAGACGATTCATTGGAGCTGGATTCAGCAGGTCCTGGCGAAATCGCTTCATTGTGGCGATGGTCGGTCTGCGGTTCGGGCGATTTTGCTGTAGGTGACGGTATCGGTAGTGACGATAGTCTCTTCCTGCCTGCCTGGTCGACCGCTCTGCCCGGGAACGACGTACCATGGCGCGGGGAAGATGAACTAGCGACATCCTTCAGAATCGTAGTGTTGCCAGACGTATCACGACTCATATTCGGGCGTATAGGTATTGAAAGCGGCGTTCCACTCAGCGCACCCTCAGGTCGCGGCATCGGCGAGTCTCGTCGTCCTGAAAGGGCAGATGGAGCGCGTTGATATGATGACCCAGTCGGTTCTGCGCCAGGGATGGGAGATGGGGCAGCTGAGCCTTTCGCTGCGGCCGTAGCCTTTCGGACTTGGGCTCGAACCTGCGACGCATGTCTTTCAGTCAAGTACGCGACTTGCTTAAGGAGGAAATCGACGGGGACATCGAATCGTTCAGCACTGCATCATGGTCAGAATATCCATTGCGGGGTGTTGGATGATCAAACATACACTTGACTCCCTGCGCAAGGTTGAGGTCAGCATCACATCACTTGCCAAATTGGGAGTGTATGGGAGGAGGCAACTCACAGTCAATCTCGGTTTGCGTTGCACCAGAAAGAATCTTCCACAAAGCCTCATCTTTGGACGAATCCCAATGGACCTAGGTCACAGGTCAGGAGCCGTTGCAAGAGGCGGCCAATGGTGGCACTCCTACTATCTGAACTTACGGGAGGAGGATCAACAAAGTCTCCCCTGGGTATGGGCACCCTCACAAACACCGTATACTTTGGCTGGGACATGTCGATGATGTCCCCGAGCAAGCCACTGTCAGGCGAGGATGGTGAGATGGGAATGGGAAATGGTCAGAGCTCAGATGGTATAGCTGATGGAAGTAAATGTTGGGGTCTATCGATAAGACCAGATGACAACATCAGGAAGTGGCAGGCATTAGCTTGCGTGGTGGATCTGTGACCCCAGCATCAGCTCTCACTCGGCTGACAGGCCAGGGAGGCTGGGGCGGTACTTGCGCACTTTACGTAAGCATCAAGTGCATTCAGCCACGTGGGGGAACGATGGGCATCCAATTAACGACGTCTTCGACATCCCCCCCGAAAGAAGCAAACAAATTGGCATGCTCCGACCACATCATTTGCAAAGCTTAGATCATGCCAGAGCCACACCAACACCACCCAAACCTTATGTGACTATGTGACCCCTCAATATTTTTGAACCTTTTGGCGCACTTGCGGGAGTTCGCCGACTAGTACTCTACCATCAAGTCTTGCGTCCGCACGTTTCGACGGAACCTTCTTGATGCACAGTTTCGATACAGTGTAGTATATCAGTGTTTGCATCCGGGTATTTACATTTCTTCCCCAACTTTGACTTCATCCCTCAGGCTTCAGCGCAAAGTCGCTCGGCTTATATGCTCCTCCTGCCATCCACATCGCCGCCAATATTGACTTTGAGACCGACCCCAGGCCTGAAGACGCCGGGAAGCCTATTTTGAGCGACAGACATCCCGGACTCGCTGATGGGACGCACTGCGGCGACAACACTGAGCATTCCGAGTTCCGAACCTCCCTGATGTACTGTCATTCTGAATGTGGGTACGGGTATCGTCCAGAAAAGCTCGCGCAGCAACGTACTCTGTTGTCAGGGTACAGATCTTGTCTAGAGCATAATCAAGTAGGCCGGGCATGACGTTGGACAGTAAATGCTCAGTATATGCACCGCGAGGCTTAGAGTTTGCGGGTGTCTATCGTTTGTGGCGGTGACCATGTTGAGCCTTCTCGGCCTGCTTCCATTATGGATTCCATTGCATCAGAATAACCCTTTTCTGTCCGATTCGTTGGAGAGCGCATCGATACGTTTTTCTCCGTGACGCTGAGTTGACGAATAGCGGAGTGTAATACAGTATACTTCGTACCGTTTGTAACGCAGTGCGATGCGGTGTAACGTTACGGAGACAAGAGAAACATCCAATCAATAACGTCTGCCAGCTGCATACAGGCGAGTCGCAGAACAGCTGGGCACGCAATCATGAAATCCCTAACAAGCACTCCGATAGTGACGAGTCCCTTGAAAATAATACATCATGTTTATCATTGTCTAGTACCGGTAGTATAGAACGCGGCCTTGACCAACCCTCCGCTCCGCACCACCGCCGACCAGAAGAAACAAGATTTATACTCGTTCAAAATTTCTACAGTCCCAATATGGTTTATCCACTTCGGAATGCTATGAAGCCGATTTTTCAAGTCCGCGACTGTCGCGACTCTACCAAACTGGCAGCCAACCCTCTCAAACGACATCGAGAATTCGCCTTGCGACGGGTCGCAAGGAATCCGCAGCTCCTTCCCAGCCAAAGACATTGCTATCCACAAGCTGCACCTCTTCACACCCGGATCACCATTGAATGCTCCACAGCCCTCCCACAGAAGAAGCCGTGTAAGCCTTAAGAATCTCCCGCTTGAGACTCTTCGGCTTCAGATCAAGGAGTAACCCGTCGTTTTCATCAATCTCATCCATCTCAAGGGCATCCATGAATAGCATCCGTCCTCCTTTAGGAGGTAGTTCCAGAATGGATCATTGAGATTGCGCGACGTTGCCCAACAAAGCGAAGGATTGGTCTAGCGCCGGTAATGACTAGGACTTGGTCGGGGCCCAGAGTTGGCGTGACTAGAACAGCTGGACATGCTTCTGGACAGTTGCCAACGTAGATTTCTTCCTGGGTGGCGGATTGTCCGAAGCCAATGTCCTTGTTGGCGGATGCGGCGACAGCTCCGTTGGATTCTTGACAAGTAAGCTCTTGCTGCAGAGTACTATAGCTTGGTACGCTGACGACAGATGCTTGACGGAGCGGAATTTCGTTCCATGGTTTTGTTGTGAGGATTGTATCGCTGCCAAGAGCATGGAGCGAGTACTCGATCTGCTCAGAGTCTGAGATGGCGTCAAAAATATGCATCATTTCAAAATAGACGAATGGCGCTGTGATATACATCTCCACGGCTTTTGGATGTCCCTGCGACGAGTTGTACCAAAATACCAAAGTCATAAAAGTCATCACGCCACGACGGCGCGGATAACGTACGGAGAAACTGATGCGCCGCCAAACAGGCAACGTCCGTTCTGGATAAACGCAAGCGATCGCCAGAATTGAGGGACTTGATGTTTCCGCGCGGTAAGTGTTCGGACAGTCCTAATGCAGTCTACACGATTTTCGGCATATGGCGGAGGAGAACTTGGGCCCAAAATCGTCGATAACTTGTTTGAGCATGCAATAGTCCCCGGCAGTACCAAAGGATCCTCGAAGGCAGTTGGATATTGTATCCAACACTTCAATAAGACCCCCGACGAAGAATTCCGCTTTCCGGACAAGATATTTTGTAGGAGAAGCCAAAACGGCATCAGGCCATCTTCGCCCTCTGCGTCATCGTCCAGGATGCTTAAGCGGTCGAGGCAACACACTTGTTGCGAGCTTGGTAACATGCGGTCTGAGATTATCTGATCCATGGTAATGCCCCAGATGTCTTGGAAATTCTTTGATCTTTGCTTTATCCAACAGCAAAAGAATCGACATGGAGATGTGGCCGGCCAAGTCCTGCGGATGCGATGACTCAGTCAGCGGCCGCCTCGAAACAGGGCGGGGCTGACTGACCTCTGCTTATAATAAGAAAATATACTATGTTTCACCCATGAGGATGCCATGATTTCCATAGAATCTCAACCCCGTTTTTGGCCAATATAGCATTGCAGTTCTCTCATACCATAAGGAAGTTCATTTGTGGGTCCTTTAAAGTCTGAACCCAGCTCTTGGTCCCTTGACCTTTGTTGTCCAGGTCCCAAATGACTTGCAATGTCTCCATAGCGGTGTATATAAAACCCCAGGGGCAGGATCTCACAAGCCGCTGCAATCTGTCCATGACCCATTCCCTCCTAGCGCGACCGCCAGCCTCGGCCCCTGCAATAAAAGTCGGCCAAGTCGTAGCCTTGAAATTGGGATCATTGTCGGGAATGCTAGACAGATGCTTAAATATGTCCCGGCTCAGAGCCTCCGCCACTTGACCGTGATCGTTCATTTGGCTCATCGATGGAATCGCCTGCAAAATATATAGACATGCTGCAAGGCGGTGAGCTGACCCTGCATGGATTCTGCTTTGAATTGGTGCATCCTGTAGATAAGACATATTCCGAACATCGTTGGCCCATCCATTGATGTCAAAGGCTTGAGCTTCCTGGATGAGGACTAGACCTGCTGCCCTGACGTCTTCTTCGGGAGCGACGTCGGGAGAGACGTTGGATAACTGGGAGGCCGAATGTAGAATGGTGAGAATTTCAGGAGGACAGCAGAGGTAGCTGTTGGCTGCTGCTCTTTGGAGTATGAAAGGAATCTGAGATGGCTGGAAGTAGGATTGGGTGTCAAACGAGGCCGCAGGCATGAATGCAGAAGCCAGGATGAAGTAGCTTTTCAATCGTCAGTCGCACAAATCGAAACGGCAGCGCGCTTTTCCCCCCCAACTTACATAAAGCAATCCGACAGCATGTAGTCTCGCAAGGCAGTGTCTGCCACACTATCAGGTTGTAACAAGGACATGATTCTCCCAGCCCCCTCAAGGTGAGCTTTCCAGCCATGTTTCCCCGACTCAATCAACTCGACGTTGATGAAGAAGAGAGCGGCAGCAAGCACAACATCACCCCCAGTCGTTTTGATGTTTTCCACCGCACCACGCATCAAGGTCAACGCCTTGGATTTGGCGACCAGCGCGTCCTGAAGTGCGCGACGCGATGCTTGTTCAATGCCCGCAGTAACACCGTCGTCCACACCCTTCGGGTGATTTGCCAGCGGAGCACGAACCAAGTTCGACATGTGTGCCGCCGATGCAGCGACTATAATGTGCTGCAGGAGTGGGTGAGCCCTAGTCAATGGAAGCAAGCCACGGAACGGGTTGCGTTCCGGAACGTCTTGAGATACAAGATCTTTACAGACTCGATTCGTAACTTTCCGGATGGGATGAATTAGCCAGCCGGACCATCATCAACGAGAGATGTAGACATGTCCAAACTTACAATATGACAGGTAATACCGATGATCATATTGCATATCCTGATACAGAGGATCTGCCAACGCCCACGGACTGGTAACAGCACTCTCTGGCGATGGTGATCTTAAAACCAGTTTCACATCACCCTGATATTCTGACATGGACATATCCACCGGAGTTCCCGCGTCACTACACAAAGCAGGAGGTGAGCTGCTCGGCGTAAGGAAATCCAAATCAGCCTTCCTTCCGGCCACTCTTGTTGCTCGAGCCGCCGTCCTTGCAGCTGCGTCTACAGGAGCACTCGACGTCCTCCCAGCAAGCTTGCCGCGGCTAGCGACGGCGCCTGTCCAGCGGAACAGTTTCCCATATCCAAGACATTCCTTTCCAGCGGCAGTACATTTGTTGCAGTGTGGGTATGACTGGTCACACCGGAGCCGTTGTCGCCGACAGTTGTGGCAGGGCTTAGTCGGCGGGTTGGTCGAGTCCATGGCTGCGAGTAGCCCTGGAGGTTTGCTGTATCTGGTAATCCCAAGTCGATTGAGCCTGTCGGCCCATCTGTGCAGCATGCATATCGATTCGAAGGACGGAAAGCCTTCTCTTTGCCTTTTGCGTTTCACGGCTAAATGTGTCTGGGCGGCTTTTTGCGACCGAGCTTGAATGAGGTAATGACTCTGGGCCATTGAGGTATTCTGGAAGTTTGGCGCTAGACTGAAATAGGCAGCCAAGGCGCACTTTTCTTTTTTAGCTTTGATTGGTTGTGCGAACAGGTTGATTTCTCTTACTACGTCGAGCATAAAGACGGCGGTGCGTGTTCTTTTTTCTTTTTTCGTTTTTTCTCTCACATTTCAGCTATAATTCTAGTTACTGGAATGTTAATTTAAGCTCAAGCGCACCTCGCCCTAGTGAAGACAACCTTCGTCTTTATAATAACCAACTCGATGACCCTCAGAAAGTCACCATACTTGGAGAATTCAGGACTCCTTTCTCCAACAATTCAACTCCTTTACAGCAAAGTCCCGCCCCATTGTTCATCTCTCAACTTTCAGGGATATTCAATATCTAGGTCGTTGATGGTTACACCAGCCCTGAAGGCCCAGCCGATTAGCCCACGAACCTAGCAAAACATGTCTACCATTCGACAGGAACTTCCAAAGTATTCATGCTCTACTACATTTCTACAGTTTGATTTGGCATGTGGGTCGCCATGGCTCCAGCTCATCCCATTGACGGTGTAACAATATAAAGGACGTACGTCCCACAGTAAGAATGCTTAGAAACATGGGTCTTGCCCAGGATGATGATGTCCAGAAATACATTATATCAATCTGACCAAACGCCCTGTCCAGGACCACAAATTTCGCGGCCAAGTGCTCGATATGTCACTTGTCAGTGTTGTTTGATTCTTCGAATCTGATCTGATGGGTCCTGTATCCCACCCATCGCACACGAGCGACAGAGGTCTGTGAATGCCGGGACTCTATTTCACGGCATTTGAGGGCCGCTCAAGGCAATATTGAGGGGATCCTCACCTCATGCGGTCAACCTATCGCGCACTCAACCAAGGCACCATTCCGCTTGGCAAGATCCGGGGCGGATGCGCCCTGCGGAGTAAATCTCCCGATTCTCCATTCAAAATGCGACAGTGTCTAAACTCTAGCTCGAAGCTTGAAAAGCAAATCCGTCTCCCAAGATTTGCTCGTTCCTTGAACTTCGGTGTCACTGAGAGCAGTAGTAGCTCTTTCAAGCATTGTCAGTGGCCACATTCGTTGTGAGACAACAGTCTCAGAGTTTCCAAACCTCGCCCGCCCCAAACTCCGAGTCATTTGCAAATGGCAAGCACCAACAGCAGCACCATGACAGATCGCCTTGAGAATGCCCCTGCAGGAAATGCTCCAAAGGGCATCATCCAGACGCCATCAAAAAGGGTGGCGTCTCAACCAAGCTTTTTTTGTTGCATATTTGGTCTCCGGTTGGTTTAGCCCAAGAAGTCAGCTTTCCCCCCCAACTTTGATATATCTGTGCGTCTCCGGAGCGCGGCTGCAAGCGCACAAGCACTTTTGCTTCACCCATTCACCAATCGCCTTGTCCCTCCAATAAGACGCATGGCCTTGCCATGTCAAGCCCGTACTAGCCAGCGGGACCGAAATGACATGCACGACGCCACTGTTGCCCGCGCTTTCAAGACGACTCTTGACTCATAGGGCATGTGGCGCGGCATCCATCCATACATACATATGTATGTATCTTGCAGCAGCTGGACGACTGCCATGTGATATTTCGGGCCTGCGCCCAAAAGTCATTTTGAGGACCCCGGCTGCGTCTGCATCTGCGTCTGCTGCAGGGCTCCTAATGCGGTCAATCCCGCGGTGCTGTGGGTGCCGAATCCTGGTCTGGACCAGCAGCATATTCTTTGACGGGCGCTTCGTTCCGTATCGAATCATTCATGGTTCATGACGCACAAACAGATTTGCTGGAGTGGAGTGAACATGGGGTGCAATGTGTTTGCCAGTGGGGGAGCAAAAAGCAACGTCGTAAGCTGGGTGTTATGTTGCCTTGAGATGCGATCGTATTGGTTATTGTTGTTCTCCTTGTTGCCCCAGATCAGCTATAGGAGATGGTGGACTTTATTTTATATGTCGCCCCCTCCGAAGGAACATCAACCCAACCGATGCAAGTCTCCTGGTGGTGGCATCTTCGCACAGGACGCGCCTGTTCTTATTTGCCAAGCCTTACCCCCTTGAGGCTATTTAACAGGCTGCTGACCAGGCTGATCATGAGAATTGCCTTCACAGACTCCGGAAAGTCCCCTAATAAAACTCAGTGGTCGCTTGGATTCGGAGAAAACGACCGTGTGAGTGTGGGTAGCGACGTATTTAATCCAGGAAGCAGGCAGACGTGAAAAATGAAATTTGATCGAAGGTTCATTTGCTATTGTCACAGTCATACCATTCTGGACACCCGATTTCACCGATGTCCCTCTACTATTTAATATTCCACAAGGCACTACGTAAGAGAAGTCAACTCTGAATTGCCAATATCGAGCGGTGGTGTAATTGGCGCGTGCACCAGCCAATGACTGCCCAAGGGATCGTGAAGGCAAGTTCGAAATCGAGATGGGGTGCCAACATCAACAGCATGTCTCCTTTCGAGTGACGGCAGTATTTACTATGCTGGTCGAATAGCGATATTATGTGTAAATGAGGAGATTGACATGGAAGCTGCCCTCTCCGGTATGAATTTTGGGGTGTGATTCAGTCGGATGGTTGTCAGCGGCGGCAGAACTGAAGCATGCCATTATATGCGATCTCAGGTTACGAAGGAGCTGAGTTGGCGTCTGGGGTGCTTTGAGGAGACAGGATGCATAGATATCTCCCCGAAGAATTTACCGCACTAGCCTGTTGTCGAACCGAGCTGCCGGTTGAAGATCCCAGAATACGCGTTTGCCTTGCTGCGCGGAGTAGAGATATAAGATTTTCACCGCGGGTCGGCAAAGGAGATGCAGTATTTAACATATCGATGCTGATACGGCAACTTGTTCTTCCGTACAAAAATGTTTGGCAGAATGTCTCGCCGTCGCCTGTGTTTGCGGGGTTGGGACAGAGGACGGGTTCCGGCAGTTTGTGTAAACTGACGATGATGTTGCACCACGGTCCGCGGGGCTCCAACAACTGTCAAGCCAGGAGGATCACCACGGATCACTGCAGGGTCGATCGCGAGGTCACATTCTGCCGCAGGTTGGGCGCCGAATTGGGATGTTGTATTGTTTGTGGCAGCTGCAGCACCCAAAAGTCCCGCTCGCTGAACCGGTCAGTCTCGCAACCGTATACATGGGCGAATAGCTGTAGAATGACAAAATAGGTGTGGGAGACTGCCAAACTTCGATAACTAACACTTACGCGGCGAACTACAACTTGCTACCAGGGAAGAGGCGACAAGACTCCTAAATAGATGGTGTCTTGCGGGTCAAACCACTGTATACACAACATACACAACATAATTTAACGGCCGTAGAATCTTCGGCGTAGTAATTCTCTGGCATCGACTGTGCGACGTCGCAAATTGCTCATGGATGCCATCCAGATTGGGAAGACACCATCAGCCCGTAGAATTGCACGTAATACTATAGCTGTCCTTTGCAATACGTATCAGGCGATGCACTTCTTAAATCCCCTGTGCTGCGGAGTTTTCAGGAACGATCTGACCAGCACGTTCGGAGTCGTGAAGAGTAGTCGGAGACTTCTACCACAATTAATAACACTTTTAAGCGCTAGCAGGGGCATCACCGCTGCATGGCTGGTCGTGTCTAGCTCTCCACCTCTCGCGTGGGTTGGCATGGTAGATCCTTGCCCAGATCATGACTGGAAGCGAGACGGAATGATGCACAGCCTCTCGTCATCACTTCAAGCCTGTTTGTGCCGTGCATAAAGGCCGCCGATATGGTATCTGTTTCCTTCTCCTCGGCTCCCAGGGCCGGACCAAACAGTTTAACCGAACGAGCTAGTGCTGGCATCTGATTGTGGTCCTGTCCGCGATGGGTGACATACCCGAACAGGCGTCATTGGGCGACTGGCTCTGCCATGGCAGCAGCCTTTCTGGATGCCGCAAAGTCAGATTCTCGAGTGCCTGGCATTTCTACGAGTCAGCACGAGGGTCATGGCCAAGACGCAGCTTTAATTGCCTTTGATGGGGGGGATGAGGTTCGATCAGCTTTGCGACCCGAGTGGCTCATAAGGAATCTACCATTCCCCAAAGGCAATTAGCAAACCATATTCTTGGTGCATTGGGATATTCAAGTGGCTCAATGCATGTATGCCCGGGATTCGCACCGGAATAAACAGCTTACTTGGTTGGCTGAGAAACATTCCCCAGCAAAAGTGCTACGCTTGGCGTCGAGTTGGCCTTGTGCCCTACAGCAACAGGCCAAGAGAATCGCTTTGTAATGCTTGAACAACTCGAGCAGAGTGAGAAATCTTGGGGATCAAGTAGCAGTTCTTTGCTTCGGAAACGGACCCCATTCCCAAAAGTCCTTTTGCTTTCTGGAACTTTAGCAAGTCTAGCGGGAGTTTGGTTGGTGCTTGTCATGGGTGCCCCCCAGGAATGATCCCAGCAGGCGCAGAACCGCACAGGCCCTGGGGGTCGTATAGTGAGCAATGGTTGGTTCCCAAGTTATCTGGGGAGGCCATCTTGAGCAGGTTCCATCGCATGATGCCGACCAAATGTTGGTGTCGACTCGGCCAAATGTACTGTATGAATGTTATTCAATGCGTAGCTTGGGTTACATCTCGAGTTTCCTGAAATAATGCGAGACAAGTGGCAACGTTGAAGACAAGGTAGATTGCAGGCAGTCCTCCCTACCTGGGTAGTTGCCAGTTGCCACGCTTCCAACAAAGAAACAAACCAAAACGAAGACGAGATGCAGGAGAAGTAATGCAAGAGATGCAAGTGGAGCTGAACTGTCCAGAGGCTGCTGCTTCGCCGCCTGCGACACCGAACTTCCCTGCTGGGTCTTTGATGGTCGCGCTTTCCCGGTCGGCTGGATTGTACCATGTATTGCCTGCGTCGGCCTGCCAGGCACCAACATTGATGGTTGAATGTATTTGATCGATATGTGCTCGAGCTGCCAAACCTGTGCCCCGTTTCAGCTTTGCATCGTAAATACCATTTCTCATCCCAATGCAAAGCCACAACTGCGACCAGCAATACTACATACCAAGTACGTACCTTATTACATACCTGGGTACCTCCCAAGGCAGGTTATTATTATGCCTGGTTTCAACAAACAATGCGCCGTTCAGCAGGTTGGGCGGGCCAAGGAGGTGAGAAACCCCTCCCCGGACCGTCGAGATGGCTGTGTTATGCCACGCACAAAGCCAATAGTTCTCTAAGACAATCAACTAGCTTTACCCCATATGGAGTTCAGGGGATATTAAAATTGAACTTTACCCTGATGCTGAACCAGGAATACATGCATTGGACTCTGTGTCCTCTGTTTCAGTCGCCACGACCTTCATGACTACTACGGTAGTACTGCCTAGGTCGGCCCATATCCTCCCCCGGTATCTAATATCGATCAACGAACCATGTCTTGTCTAATACTGAGCAGGTAGACATAGTACTTTAGCGACGAAGGCTCAACTATCTGACATATGTTTCCAGTGCACACGACAAAGTGTCATGCATGCTCTAGCTATACCGAAACATGGTCAGGATTATCATTTGTGTCGAAATGAAGCTCCAGACAACAGTTGCTATATTATATGTACCCCTAAGTTCTAACCCTCTGCGGTTCAAATTCTGGAAGTCACCCCGGCATCACACTCCACCTTTGAAGGATGGAATCACAAGGGCATCCACCAATCGCGATGCCGTTCTCTCACTAATGCCAACCCAATCCATCAGGTAGTACTGACCGATGACCGTCATCCCGCTCACCCAGCGGAACAGAGGCCCGGAACAACCAGCACACGAGCCTTGCTACGTAGTATGGTGGAATTCAGACCTGTTGGCGCCAAAGTTCCCCGAAGAGCGAAGCTTATACCAGTCCAGTTACCCCCTGTCATCATACTGAACAACTAACATATGGTTTGTACAAGCTCATCGCGACGATATCAGCCAGAGAACTAGTCTAGCCACTCGCGCGGAAAGGCCCGGCGTCTTTTTTTTTTATTCATTATCCCGCCGTGGCAGATTTAAGGTGCGGAATTGATATCGGCAGATGGCTGGCGCTGAAAGAGCACAGACCTGCGGATCTCTATGTTCTAATTTGGGGAAGACCAACATCGCTACCACATTTAGGGTTTTTAATCGAGGGCACGATCAGGTGCCCGAGAAACCAACCCACAGTTCGTCTCTTGTTGGTTTCGCAAGGTATTCACAGAGATGTGAATATTTGCCAGTATACACTGGGTCTGATGATGCTTGTACACAGTGTGGTGCGATTATCGGGCACTCCCTACAGGACTGGACCCCATCCTCCTGACTCGGAGCGGATCACCAGTGTCTGTATGGATGTATGGCAAAGAGGTGACAGAACAAACCGAGAGTATTCGATAAAACAAGTCATTGCCCGTCCAGTACTACCTTCAAGGAATACCTCTTGCTCGGGGAGAAGCCCTTAGGCGTGGCCATTTCAGATGGGCCTGATTCACGCCCAATGTTGCGGGAACTTCCACCACACAAAATCCATTGGGAACCTTTCCTGACTGTCGACACTTTCAGTTTATGCCGCCGCAGATCCGGCAGAATGCCTTTTGCATGCTGGATGTGAGATTTTCTCCCCTGCTCCGTAGTTCAACGGTAGTTGATGCGGCGAATGGGCAACATGGAGAGTCAGGGAAGTTGCCTATTCCTTGTCAAGTTGCTGATCCTTCCGGTCCAGTTCAGCCTTTGCACCAACTAAGTCTCGCGTATTAACTAAGGCATATGAGAAAGTATCAGTAGGCGTTGAGTATCGTTATTTTAAGACGCACTTACAGGACAGCATTACGTGCTATGGGGTCTTAATTTACATGACCACCCTGGCTACGACTTTGTCCTAATACATAAATTAGCCGGCAACCTTGGTGCAGGGGGGTCATCCACACAATAGCTGGGGCCTCGTAATCTACGATGTTGTTTGCTTCAAGCTTTTGGTTGCAGGAACACAAATTAGAAGGGCTACTGACAGATTCCTAGACATTAGGCATGACGACGAGTCAGTCCGATGAACTGTGACTGCGTCAGAAACTTAAAAGTCTGGAAGACAATTGAGCTAGCTTTAGCGCAGCATCCTAGAATGGCAATTCTCAGCACGCCTGGAATTGCAGCGTCAAGAGGAAGACTTCTGACAGCCAGTGGCGTCAGTATTAACCGATGGGGGGTGATATGATGCGGCTGCACCAGTATGCACCACAACAAGTACTCCGAACTTGGTGCTGATTTGGGGGCGACGGGGTACTACATTTGACCCTTGCTTCTCAAGTCTGGGCTCCGGAATTGCTGTTGTGGAACCAGCGCCAACCCTCGAGCTCGGGAACATATTGAAGACCAGCAGTACTTGAGGGTGCGTCTGGCCTGAAGTGGCAGAAACCAGGGGGCGTTCTGGGGACACAGGGTTGAGTTTGTCAAACTATCGCCGTAGCAGGTTATGAGAATAACGAAGCTTTTGCTGCGGAAGCGTCTGCTTCTTCCGTAGGGCGGGCCATGGCATCGCTCTGCAGGCGTCGTGGTGGCGGGAGAAACAAGGTCACATACATAGGAAGACGGTACTTGAAATGGCGTGACGGCTGGGCAAGTTGCAGACTGCGCATGCAATGGCAATGGTTCGTCTCTCAAGGTCGAAACCGAACCCCGGCGAGCAGCCAGACGTATCGAAATGCAAAGGCATAATGACCAAGACGATGAAGGTTTTTGATGTTTCCGGATACTTTCTCCGCCGACGAAATTTTCTCTCCGCGAGATGACGTGCCGCCTGCTTGGTGCCCGACTGATGAAGCTTGACCTCCAGGTCTTGCCTCATACTGGCCGCAGCTTGGCGAGAATCCGAAACACTCCCGCAATCCGATGATGGTTCTCTTCAATGCATCGCATAGCCAAAATACAGAACGAAACAAACCAAACGCAACTCGCAACACTGCTCAAGTGCCACCAGCATGGCTAGCCAGCAAACCATGCCCGGCATAAGATCAGCTTGACCATCCGGTCGCACAGGGCCTTGATCCACGACCCCTATGGTGGTAGATCGTCTCGAGTTCCTCCAGCCCACGCATTAACCCTATCCACCTTGACCGTTTGACCATCAACGGACCCCAGTGACATTCACTGGAGCCTCTACAGTTGCCACCAACTGCGATCCCAATCCGCGGCAAAGAGGAGCGGCGCCAGAGACCCTTGTGACGCGCCCAGGCATGGTTGCCACCCCCCCTCCTCACCCTCACCCCCTCCTCCATCTAGCCGGCCCGTGGTGTCTGGTTTACTATTCGCCCCCCCTCCCCCCGTGACAACCACGCCTCCAGGTTGCTTGGTCTAACGAGCCTGGGACTCTATCAGTGTTGCGAACCTGTGATAGGCACAATGGCTTGTTACTCCGGCCTTCTCATCCAGTTTCTGGTCGCCTCACCACCCCACCTCCTGAGCCTCTTCCTAAAGATGAATGTCACGGACTTTTTCGTCCCAGGTTTCCCTTCAGGTTCTGGGCAACTCGTTTAGCTAGAATTGACCCACCGCCAATTTGTGACAGATATGCTTGCAGTTGAAGACCCCAGTGATCCGGGATCGCTTAGTGGCATGTCCCCCCAGATCTGATTTACATTACTTCCGATTCATCAGGTTGGTGGTGTACATACATATGAATTTGGTCTTGTGCGGGATTAGGACAGACTTACTTATACCAGGTTAATCCCCATCCAGCCGTATCGTCGGAACCGCCGTCTGAACAACCTACTCGCCAACATTCGCATTGAGCTTTCTCTTACAGACCAACAAGCCATCAAAAAGCAGTCTTTCCGTCTCAGTCTATTTGCTCTACTCAGACACAACCTTCTCGTTCTTTTCCACGCAATTGAGGACAAGATATTCAACGGCGTGCCCCCGCCGCTTCACACAAGCCCTCCATTAAACCACAACATCGTGACATTACCAGTCATCGTCTTGTGTGAAATGGCTATACACTCAATAGCACGTCACCATTCCTTGCTACAAACTGAAATGTACCGCTATGCGCCTCAGCCACCACCATCACCGCCAATGGAGGAAACCAAATGCTCGTTGCCCTCTATTTCGAAACTCTTGGGGATTGCTGATGCCGGATCCCCGACCAGTATTGCATCCCCAGACTCTACCTCCGAGTCACCTCTCACTGAAGGTACGAATGAGCTTGAAGATACAACTATGAAACTGTAACACATCAAACCGAGAGACTAACATGATCAGACCGAGCAGTTCCTCGACGACAAGAGACTCCATTTTCCAACCACGAAAGCTGCATAAACTCGAGCTACGCGCAGCATCTTTCTCAGTCAAAGGGCTTTCCGCCCACTCCTCCCCTAGGCTCCGATGCCTCTTTTGATAATCATAGCTCCCCGATCACCAAACCGCAAAGGCATTTCTCCATTGGAACCTTCTCCGGGGGTAAATACCTGGAAGCAACGCCACCCCCGATGGAGAGCGACGCGCGACGATTTTCACTGCCGCAGCAATCGGTAACTGGGACCCAAGGGCATCCTCAGCACGCCATTTCTCAACAGAATCTGCCCCTGGGGGCATTCCACAGCCTGTCAACAGTCGGGGGCTACTATCACTCAGCACTCCCATCCGGTGCCGCTCCGCATCCCCAAATTTCGAACCTCTACTACCAACAACCACTGCCACAAACGTTCCCGCCCATGACGCTTCCTATCGCATATACTCCGTCATCTGGCAGCAACCCTTGGCAGCATCACCACTACCTCAACCCCGTCCACGGCATGTCCTACACGCAGAGTCAAGATCGATATATCTGCCCCACGTGCAGCAAGGCATTCAGCCGTCCTAGCAGCCTCCGTATACACAGTCACTCTCACACAGGGGAGAAGCCGTTTAAATGTCCCCACGCGGGCTGTGGCAAGGCCTTCAGTGTCCGCAGCAACATGAAACGACATGAACGTGGCTGTCACAGTTTCAATATCAACTCGGGTCGACAACCGTCGAGGTAGTCGTGATCATGTTGCATTGTCCTCCATTGTAATGTTCTGGCCTCACGGCACTGGTGTTTCGGAATTTAGCGGCAATATCTACATAGGGGTTATGATACAAACGGACTTTTTGGGTGTTTTGCACAAGTTGCGCGGGATGGACTTGTAGGTAGGGGCGCGAGAATCACAGGATGGTTTTGGAACGGCGAGGCGTTTTACAGGTCAGACATGGAATGGGATTTCAAGCTTGGAAGTGGTGGACCGTATACGACGAAGGTGTACATGAATAGACTTTTTGAAAATTATGCATTTTGCCCTACTTGTTTGATTTTCTTGCCACGATATCTCGCGGGTTATGCACCATGTATAACGTCTGCTTCCAAATGTGTCGCCTAGATATGTATGCACTTGATAAGAATTTAGTGCTGTGGCAATGTAGAATTTTCCACGGCGAAATGACATCAACAGAATATGGCAGTCATTTCCGAGATTCTATTATAGGATCTACGGCTGCGTTATTGACGACCCTGGCTATAATGCTGTTCCTGCTTCTTAATACACAAGGAACTCTCATCTTGTGTGCACGACTAAGCAAGATTCAGCTCGGTGCCTGCCTTTAATCTGCTTGGCTCGTGTCGAAACAGGTTAAGCGGCAGCTTAAGTAGAGCCAAAATATTTCATTGGTCACATAGTCGGTGTAGTTAAAGCCGGTTGAAGATTAGTTGGCCGACAAGACATCGGCGCGTAAAAAGACTGTGCTGCAAAATAAACTAGATTGGGCGGGGATGGGGGGCCCCTAGAGAAGCTCCAAAATTGATATTGTATGTCTATGTAAGTAGGTGAAGAGAAGTCGGAGCGAGGAGGGGGCCGCAAGGACGGAAACAAATTATTGAGACGAAAATCCCGGACGGCTTTTCCGGGCGTGAACCTGGAACCCTGCTCGTTGGGACGCTCGGGGGGAAGATGAATGCTTTGTGCGCCCGCTGTCGATCACTGAATTCCGGCCAAGCGGATGTGCTTTCAATGGCGCCGGGGAGATGGAGGTCACAGCAGAGTGGTAGGGTTCGGCATGAAATACTAGAGGCGGAAAGGGAGCTGCGATCAGATCGCCTTGGAACCCCAGACTCTGGTGCTTCACGGCGCTGGCTCCGAGAGGCGCATCGATTGGCTTCCGAGGTAGCAGTGCCCGAGGCGAGTCAACTAGAATGCTGCACTAGTACGGAGTACTCTGTACGAGTTTTGCATACAATGCAGAAAGTGCACGTAGCGTCAAGGGCGGGAAGGCTTGGCTTGTTACGTGGGCAAATGGCCTATTAACGGCTATGGTGGTCCGCCATCGTCATCTGCGTTTTTTAGCGTGCCTTGTGGCTGAGAGGCTCATCGATCCGAGGCAGCCGGGATGTGAAGAAGATTCGCTCATCACACTCGACATGATACTGTCAATCTGATGATATCCGCCGTGGCGGGCAGCCCAGCTCTGAAGGCGCACAGGGAACAGCAGCCACAGGTGGCTATTGTATTTTCGGCCGGGTCGTGAGTCAGGGACCTGGACGGCGATCTCACCCACGCTGCTGGGAATGTCAATTGATGGTTCCCACCCACTTCCCATTTGAGTGTTATGGGGGTCAACTGGGTCTGAAAACCAGGCGTTCATCTTGTGGTTGGGCCGAAGCTCTGGGTGTCTGGTCTGTACTGAGAAGTGCATGGGGCAACATAAAGAGCTTCAAGGCCGGTGAGGGCTTGGCAATGGGAAAATTTGTCGTCGTATTCTCACAAAACCAGAAGTCTGCAAACCTTCCAGAATAATTCCAAGAGCCCACTGGGAGAAGATTTGGCTTAATTAGGGCCATGACTTTTGCCAAGTGGATGTCCGCAATGTGCCAGGGGGTCGTGGTACTAATGATTATATTAGTACTATGTCTTTTAGTCTTCTCTACTCGTCGTGCGCCGTACGAAGTGGCAATTTGTGAGTGGCCTAGGTCCTGTTCTCTTGGCTGTGGACCTGTAGTACAAGGCCAGCGCCTCGTTTTTTGGGGGGGCGGGGGCGGCTCGAAGTCCAGATGCCATTAATTGATGGCCACCGCCGGTAAAAAATCCAAATTCGGGAATCCCTCGGCCGGAGCATGCCGTCAAACTACATCTCAGTCGTTGTGAAACCCGACGTTGCATGGCCCGCCGTTGAAGTGGAGGCGAAAGCCCAACATGGACGGAGCGTAGTAGTATCGACATCTGCATAGTGAAGAGTCTTCAGTTTTTCGCTAATCTGAAATGCTAGCCTTCTCTCTGCAACCGTCGTATGTATAATTCTAAGTCTGTTTTAAGCTCGGCAGTCCCTTATGACGTGTTCTGCACCATTTGGATAAGAGCTTCTTGGTGGGGGTTGCTTTTCTGTTGCAAGTTGTGTTACACAACTAGCCCCCAACCAACCGGCACAGTGACGTGGCCAGAATCAAGCAAAGCCATGCAGTCCGTTCAGTGCACACTGACAAATAGGGCAGCATGCATATCGCGATGTGCCGTGGCTAGTCGCTGCATGTTAGCCGGGTTGATCGTGGCAACATCAAGTGTCTTCTCGGCACTTGGCTGTAAAACTGCGTAAATACAACGGCAATGGAGATAACAGCAGAAACAGCCATTGACACACCTTGTTTCCAAGGGGGCAAGAAGATATGCTTGGCGTTCTAGAAACAAACTACCCCCAACTCTAGGGGTCCATCAATGACAAATTTCTCTGCTCTTCCTCTTCTGGAATTGCCCTGTTTAACCTTGTTCGATGGGTCGAGACCTCGGTAAATGTGGTTGGTGGCGAGGATTCTTTTGAGGGGCAGGTTTCATCTTCTGCCGATATCAATGCTGTTATCGAAGATCATAGCGGTGTATCATTTAGCTTCAGATCCGTCCTTGGCAGCGTTTCATCCCCAAATCTAAACCTGGAGTCAGCAACATGATCAAATATGTCGAACCGCTGGAGCTCGATCTGGATGTGGCCCAGGGAGGGCATGAGAACCGTGTAAATCCTGGATGGCGATCAGTATCTATGTACCTAAGGGAATCGTATGTCCCAACTCTGATACGTCATACGTCGCGAGGCCATTAGAAGTGGGCGAAATGCAAACATTTGTTTAGGACGCATGACTTTCCCCATGTTAGAGACTAAAATTTCTGCCGACTTTCGTGGACTAAACAGTCGTGTGATATTTGGAATTTTTCGACAGATTCATCCGGTGTTTTTTTCTTTGTGTGTGTGTGTGTGAGAGAGAGAGAGAGAGAGAGAACGTTCATGCAAATCGCAGTAGGCTCCCCGGATTATGGACTTCCGTCATACAGCGCATCCCAGGAGGCACGCACTATTTCCCACGTTTCATTGCGTATTGTTTGAGCTTGTTCCATCCTCTTGCTGCTGAATTATAAAATTTGTAACAGCACTCAGAAAATCTTCCAAATATTGTGTCTCAGACACATGTCTCGGATACTACTGGATGCAGCTGTCAACTTTCAGTTTGTCTCTCAGCCAGTGCTACCCCGTATTGGCAGTAATGCTGCAGGGCCAATCACATTGTTGAAGGTATATCATATGATACAAGGAACTGAGAGTGGAGTTTCTCTTTAACGGTACAGATTGTGTGCTACGACTTCAAGGTTAGTTAAAACGAAATGCTGTGTTCCCACGTCTTACAACCCGTGGAGAAAGACCTTAAGGCTCCAGTTTCGCAACACGTCTGTCGAAAGCTTAGAGGGAAGGACGTCTTCCTGAATACTCCGTATAGTCTGAGTTTATGGGCAAAAAAATGCGGAAGCCTGTCAGCGAAATAGTAGAACGACGCCTGAAGAATTGACAGCTCATATCATCTACACACCAAATGTTCGTTGCTTGTCCTTCTAGCTGTTCTATTCTTTTGTGTGTGTGTGTGTGTGTGTAGCATTCGACGTGGCGGGAGCTTCCGACATGCGTACCAGCGCCGTAATGTACATGCAAGGCACTCCGCGTTACACAGCCGTGCACATACATAATGATCAAGCATTCGCCCACAAAACTGTGAGATAAGGTGCATTCGTAGCGGCAAGAGGCACGAGCAAATGAGCTTCAAAGTCGTCAACCGAGGAACTCTTCGCGCGCTTGTGATCAGGGCAAGATGGTGGTGGTCCGTTCCTCCTCCCCTCAAAGAGGCACTAACACGCACTGGAGGACCAGACAAGGACAATATACACCCTCTCCGAGTTGGGCACCCTGTCCCATCGTAACAATCACACTCCAGCTTCCTATCGTGGCCATCAGTTCACATTGGTGGGTGGTGGTTTTGTTCGGGCGGTCCGTACGTACGCGATTGAGCTGGGGAGCATGAGCTGAATGATGGCATCCAGGCCACCGCCACAATTTGAGTGATACTGCCTCACCGCGGTGCGATGGGAATGAAGCAGCAATTTCACAAAGGTCGGAGAGGCCCTGCAATAGATTCCAGATCCAGGCCTGCAATTGGCTGTCAGTACTTTTCAGTCCATAGGCTGATTCGGCGCCAGGCAGTGCTCCATTCTCGCAACCAAGCCTGAGCCCGGAAAATGCAGTGACAGTGATGGCATTCAAGCGAGAAGACGTCAACGACGGGGGACAGATTAACGTGCAGATTGGCAGAGCCCTGGATCAGAGAAGTTTAAGATGGGTTGAAATTGGGTGTGCAGCTCACCTGCACCTGCAGTTTTCCGCCTCCTAGCTGGTCCTTCCATCTGGTCAGACGGGGCCATGAGTGGACAGGCTACCTTGGGTTGTACCTATCTGAAGGCATAGGCAGCTACAGTGGGTGTACCTACCTAGGGTAGATGATGAATGGGCACGTTTGTCTTTCTCGTGGAAGGTGCTGTGCATCAAGTTGCTTTTTGAAGTTCCCAAGCAACCCCGCCACCGTCCCCCGCAACTGTACATGAGGCAGATGACTGACGCCATCCAACCGGTCGTTCTGTCCTAGTTCCCAGCAACTCGGGCCGCCAATCCATCAGACAGCTCCACTCTACGTGCAGGCTGCGCCATGTGCAGGAGCAGGAGCAGGAGCAGGAATAACAGGAACATGAGCATGGAACATGGGCATGAGCACGGAGTAAACAGTGCGTGGGAGCAATTCAAGTTACTCAACTACCTGCAGAGGAGTGCGTGTCACCACTTGGGCACGCAGTCTGTTAACGACGTTATCCTTAGCAAATGCATACAGGCACTTGGAAGTTGGTGTTGCCACCATCCCCCGTCGTTGATTGTGTTCTGCCCACCAACAGATTTAAAGCTGGCCAGGATGACATTGCGCCTGATCAAATCCCTCACCCGCCCGCCATTGGACTTGCTCCCCTCGACCTGGGGTGCTCAGCGGAGGCAGGAACTAAAGGAGCTTGGGGGCGATTGCTACAACTCATCCTGATAGAGTGAGTCCTCATTTGCCCATGTCCTCACTCAAGTGGTGGTGTTGGCTGATTCCTTGTAGTTCGTCAACGAAATCGCCAAGGTACCACATCCACGTTTCTGCATCGGCATTGGAACCCCAGCCCGTAGCTTCAATAGTTCTCCCGAGCCTGTTACCGAACGAAAAACGAACGAAAAAAACCTCCTTTAGTGGGTAGCTTTGCAAGAACAAAACACCTTTCATCCAGGAACCAATCTATGGGGGGTTAAACCCTCTATGTATTCCCAAGCCAGGCTCACGGCTTGGCCCGTTGAGGAACCGCCATTGACATTGAACGATCTGCGCCCGTCAGTGAATGCCCCCAACATTCTCCAATCACGCGCTGGCTTGATAATCTCTCTTCCCCCCCAGACGAGACCGGCGGCCACAGCGAAAGACCCAGCCAGGCCAGACGACGGCCAGACAAGCCGTGCACCCACCATCTTGTTGCCGCGCTTAGCTTCGACGTCGAAGGCGCGAGAGCAGACCTCCGGTTCTCCCACCTTCACCCTTCCTTATCTCGTACTTGTGCCAGTGCGTCGTGGACTTGGCTCCCGTCGACGTCGCTTCTTCGAGATCATGCACGATTGTGCACGACTTCACCATCACAGACAATCATCGGCCAAGCACTCGTGCTCTTCTTCAATGCCAGCAGCACCACCAATCAGCCCCGAACCCCCAATAACTGTCGCTGTCGCTGAACCGTCTCGAGGGCATTGACGGGCTCGTCCACTAAGCCGTGGAGGCTTTTTGCCTTTTTTAGGCGCTCTCGCACGCCTTGCGCGTGTTGCCCATCATGACGACCAATGCTGTGCCGGACACGGAACTAGGTCTCTCACGGGAGGAGATACAGCTCCTGCGGCAAGGCCAAGCAGCACTCGGAGGGGGATCGACCAGCTCCCGTGCCGCCAGCAGAGCGAGCAGTCAAGGCCTATTACTACTAGACAGCTCCTCTCTTGCTGCTCTGGGAAGGTACTTTGATCGGTTGATGGCAAATATCGAACAAAACATACAATATCTTAGCGAGCAAGCACAGATGTTCACCCAAGTACAATATGACCGTGCTGGAAATATCATCGACGGCGCCGATGCAGAAATTGAGAGATATCGGCAGATTCTAGTGCAACTTGACGAGCTAGAGACGGACTTTGACCGAATAGCCCATATCAAAGAAATCGTGAAGGGGTATCGGTCCAGAGTGGAGGAGCTCGAGCGAGACTTGGAAACAAGCGGAACGTCTAGTCGGCACCACAAGCATTCATCCCACAAGCATTCACATTCCCACTCGCATAAGCAAGGCTCGTCTCACAGGAGTAGGCACTAAACGAAAAATCGATATGTCCACATCAGGTCATCTTTACCAGCAGGGGCATCATCCAATACGAACAAAAATATATATACTACAGAGCCTCATCAGCTATCCCGCCCCGCGGCCACGATTTATCTACATGTAAAGAAAATCCATGTATCCTCCACACGAACGCTAGCTGGACGAGATCAAGGTTGGATTGTACGAATGAGGAGGGAAGGAGATGGTCAGAAAGGGATCCTCAAAGATGGAACAGAGGCCTCACGGCCGCGCAAAGATATGGATAGGCCTCACGGCCTCGTTGACTTATTCATCTGGCGTTTGTTAATTTCCCACCCTCGACTTGAGCGCATTTATGGGTTGCCTTTTTTTTTTTTTTTTTAATATTTTGCATTTGGAACAATTTTACCCGATCTTGGCGCAGATCCATGATCCTTTTGATTTTGCTTCAGATTAAATATCCCGCCAGTCACCGATGAAGTGCGCACAATTTAGGGGAGAAAAACGTCTCCTTATGTCAGCTACCAAAACACTTCTGCATATCATCGGACCAAACTCTCCCGGCGTTTTACTCTGTGGCAGCAGATGGCATTAAGTATGGTGTAATGGACTTGGTTGTTTTTCTTTCATTGTCATGTTTTATACCCGGTGGATTAACAAAAAAAAGACTTTTGCCAATCGCGAGATAACTTTTTGGGGGCACCGCTGGACTGGGGCGGCGTTGGGACACTGGAGTCTTTCTTTTCTCATAATTTTTTTTTTCCCTTTTTTGTCTGTTACCTGGCTTGGGGGAGGTAACACCAAGCGGAAGGACTGTGGAGGGGAGTGTCTGAGACGTTTGCAGGAAGAGGTTTACGGGGTAGTCCAGACTAAAATGCGACACCTTCACCTCAAACACTTGACCGTGGTGCCAATCTCGGTGTAAACCAGGTAGTCGGTTGGCCCGAACCCCTCACTCGCTCAGTACCGCTCAAGAACAAGAACACGAGCTTGTGCCCGATGCCATTGATCCAATGAGAGGGGACGTCTATAGGCACCCAAATGGATCTTGTTTGTCACTGCCCATGCTGTCGGGTTACCGGATAAAACGTCGCCTCGCATCATTGACAGATTTGAGGGCTGCGGCGGACGTGGGAAATGTCCCGCCTCGTTGCCATGGATTGCGCGACCCATGTTCTCCGTACATATGTGGAAAGGGATGTCGCCGGTTGGCTCGGTGGGATTCGCAAATGCTACGTGAAGCAGCAATGGACATGGCATCTGTATCCAACAAGAATCGAGTACGACAAAGCTTTGTTCGACCAGCAGAAGGGGTCCTCGGCACGCTCCCTGCGCGCCAAGTTCACGCCGTTTTAGACGCAATTCCCGCACCCTCCTCGACTGACAAGGTCAGGCGGCGAAATTGGTATGCCAGAACAGCAGGTATATCATGCCTAAATACGGAGTAATAGGCAGCAGCAAAAGCCAAGGCGCTTTTGACAGGCGCTGACAAGGTCTGCCGTTGCCGGTCTAGGCATGACGGCACCTGCGAGCCCGGTTACATCATCGCACAGGAGGAGCACTTCTTGGACATTGATCAAGGCCATTCGACATCAGTTACAAATAGTGACACCTCAGGACAACACCGCGGCCTCGTCAGACTACACATACGACACCGTGTCTATCGTGTCTTACGGGTCATCGAGCCCAATGACGATGCCGGTATCCAAGCACTTTATGTTCCAATAAGTTGGAAATAAAGATACACAGCTCAGCTAATCCAGGTAGCCAACGCTTGGCGTTCATGTACTACTGTATATGGTCATTGACCAAATAATGCAAATTAGTCTGGCCGGCTAGCATAATACGTCGATCCCCAGACTCATTTTCATGTTCCACCAGCAAGTCTGCCTATCGAAGCAAGACCCTTGAATACGACAAACACCAATCTAAATCGCATGGTTTTCGAATCGCACACGTCACTTAATCAATCACAAAGCCTCACAACTTATGAGATGAATAAATTCGGCCGCCAAGCAGCACACAACACATGTATCTACACGCCAAACTCTCCCCCTCTCTGCCCCCCTCCACCCAAGCAAGTCTCATCTCATGAAGAAGTGAGGCCGCGAGTCAATTCAATCCTGAAACAAAAAGAAACCACGTGTCATATGTAAACCATCTTGTCCATAACGCCAGAGCATGCCCATATTCGTAACCCTCGTCCCCATTACTCTTTCCTCAATACTCCAGCATCTATCCAACTTGCTCCCACCATAAAGCCAGTGTGTCAAACAGGAAAAACAAAGGAAAGAAAAGGAATGTGTAACATAAACAGGAAAACAGCTAATCGTGACGTGCGTGCCCGGTATCGGAGGCATTTATAATTGTCAAGCTCCTCGCCACAGTTTCACCCCAACATATTCATGTATTGTTCGCCTCAGCGAAGCAAGGATTCCTATACCTTGACAATACGCTTCTGCCTTACTAAAAAGGGACTGGGCATCTCATCTTTCTCTGGGTCCCAAACAGCTACAGACTCACTGCCGCTGCTGCTGCTGCTGCTGCCACTGCCACTACCTCCGCTCACTCTCCGCTCGCCGACCTTCTCCTTAAACATAGCACGCTTAGGGCTGACATTCTCAAGAGTACCACCACCGGCACTCATCGGACGACCTCCAGCGCGAGCTTGTTGCAGTTCAACCAGGGTCCTACCCTTGATATTGTTCTTAGCCGCCATCTTATTGAGCGCCTCCCCGCCATTGATGTCTTTCTTGACGGAATGTTTCCGCGTCAAGCCGCCGCTTGTATCTGTTGGAAGGCTTGCCATTGATGGAATCTTGCTGATTTGTCGTGTTGGCGAGCGTGGGCGTGGCTCGGCCTGAGGACCAAATACTGCCTTGGAGACTAATCCGGTGGCCGACGCCTGAGGCTTGAGGCGGTTGAGAGGACAGGACTTTTGTGAGGAGAGGACAGGCCGATTCTTGGAAGTAAACGGATTATTGGCAGAGCGAATGTTCCGCGTAGGTGAGGGGACAATGTCCTCATCGTCAGATTCGATGGACAGCGGTTCGCGAAGGTCCCATCTAGGATCCGCAGATTTGTTTGCATTGGCTGCAAAGATGTTGCCCGAATGACTTGTAGGGGCCTTAGTCGCTCCGCCACGACGGGGAGACAAAGAGAGGTTGGCAATGGCCATGGGACTGGGCGATGCCATTTCAACGTCCATTGGCGTCCCAGCGTGGCCGGCAAACATTGTTTGGGCTCGGCCAAATGGTGTTCGTGCTGCTCGTTTCGGCTCTTTTGATGCCTCTGGACTGTCGAGAGAGTATTCGCTAGGATCTGTTGTTGAAGGAAACTCATCGCCGCTGCCGCCTGTCGATGATTGCGGAATATCCGGCTTAGCAATAGCTGAGGCATAATCTTCAACGGGAAGGGTCGCTTCTGGCTGTACAACATTGGAATGCTTTAGTTTTTGTAATTCGGCGTCGACGCGCACTTGAATCTCCCCCTCAAATCGTTGTTGTAGTTGTTCGATTTCCACATTGGCAAGGCGATCAATCTCAAGCCGAGCCTTGACCTCCCACTCCATCCGCAGTTGGGAATCAATCTCCTCCCGCATCATCTGTCTCTCTCGTTCAAGGTTGGCAATTCTCTCATTCAACTCCTTTTCCTTCCGGTGGAGAAGATCCTCCTTTGCGCGCAAGGACTTGTTCAAGTCGACGACTTCTTTCTCCTTGCGCATCAACTTGACAACTGGCAAATTGAGCAACTGAACCGTGTCTGGTCGCCTGTCTGGATTCACCTTAAGACAGTCTCGGATAACCTGATTCAGTTCAGGGGAGTACATTTCAGGTAACGTAGAGACCTTTCCCTCCTTGATCTTCTGTACCAATTGGAAGTGTGTCTTTGCGTTAAAAGGAGGCTCCCGTGCACAGAGTTCGTAAATGATGCAACCGAGTGACCAAATGTCTGACTTGAGAGTGTACTTCTCCGCCGCACAAATCTCAGGCGACATGTAGAAGGGCGTGCCGACATATGTAGATGCAAAGTCATGAGACTTGATCATCTTGGATAATCCAAAATCTCCCAGCTTGACCGAGTTATCTTCTCCCAGAAAGACTGGATGCTGTCAGTATTCATTCACAGCCATAATGGCAACAATCACAACGTACCATTCTCAGGCTTCAGGTCTCGGTGAAGAATAGTCATGGCACCGGCAGGCACCTTTGGCGTCCCATTTGCACTCCCCTGCGTCAAACCAAGTGCATTCGCACCCGCCTCGGGCGGATCAACACCGTAGTGACACCGGTACAGCGCCATGACGAGTTGGCTAAAAATACTCCATACGAAGCTCTCCTGTGCTCTCTGCCCCTTGTGCTGCAAGTCCTTGATCACTCGTCCGAGGTCGCCGTTCCCGCAGTACTCCATGTACAAGTGAAGGTCCTGGCTGGCTTTGAGGTGCTCGCGGTGGTAGTAGGCGACGATATTGGCGTGGCGCAAGTGCGAGAGGATTTGGAATTCGGTGTGGAGCTGCTCGCGCTCCTTTTGGGACATGCGAAGGTACGAAATCTCCTTGCGGCACATGATGAAGCCGTCGGCCTTTCGGCGCACTTTTCGAATTACCCCGAAGGAGCCATGGCCTAAGCGAAAGAAGCAGTCAGAACCGGATTCAAGAAGAGGCCGGTAGAGAGACAACGTACCAATCTTCTCCAGGGTCTCGTACTTGTCTTCTGACGACATGTCGATCGGTACTATTCGAAGCGAGAAGCCAACGTCAATCCCAGGGTGGTGGTGGTGGTGGCTCGTCCTTCAACAACCCATACACGCTGGCATGCAGTATGGTAGCAAAAAACACACTTGCTAGTAATCAAGATCGCTGCGTGGAATATGATGCACCGCAAATCAAGCAACGCAAAAAAGAAAGCAAACCCTGCTGTGGTTAGTAGTAACAAAGGCTGTTGGTGATGATGTTGACGATGAGGATGTTTGTCGAGAGAAAGGTTGCTGCTTTTTCGTTGGACGTCGTTAAAGTTCGGGCACAGACGCCTGAGAGAAAGAAAGCCTTAGGTTGTCCTGCTCACAGAATAGCGTCGTCCCGGTGTGCGTTGAGCCCGCCCATGGCCAGTGGTTCCGTGAAATTGACCAGGGTGAGAATGACCGGCGTAAACAGTAGCGGTGCTACCACGGCAACGCCTAATCGATAAGCGCACCGCAGAGCGCCACAGTGGTGGAGCAACAGGGACTGTGGCGGTGTGGAAACGGTGGCAGCGGTGTTCGGCCAATGGCAATGCTTCGGACTTAATAATTGTATAACCACTGATTAAGAGCCGCCAAAACGCCATGAGTGGGACAGCATTTCCTCTTTCAATCACTTGTCATGCATTGCATCTAGAATAGATTTCTTGCCATTTATGTAATTTCATTTGTTCTCGTCTTCCATGTCTGGTTCTGTACAGGGATATACATCGTCTCAACGGGGCAGAGATCTTTGCGCCGCGGCAGCTGAAAATGGTGCTTCGAAAGCACGAATTAGAGGGGAAGCTGGGCGAGGAGAGCGAGATGATCAAGAGCGGCGTGCTGCGCGATGAGAACCCTCTCGACCAGAGCGACGAGTTTAATGAATTCCTGCTGGCCTGTAGACACGGCGATTTGCGCAAGTGCCAGGAATTCATCAGCCAGGGAGTCAACATCAATGGCAAAGATCGATTCGACTATACGCCACTCATTATTGTGAGCACCAACTACCCTGGAGTCGTCAGGCCATACCACCTCATCTTTTCATCTTCATGGCTGATATTGTGTGACAGGCCAGTCTCTGTGGACATTATGAACTCGTCCAGCTTTTATTAGATTCAGGTACTTCCTCTCCCTCCCCGCAGCTGAGCCCACCAAATGAATCCCAAGGAGCCGAAGCTAAGTGGCAAAAGGCGCTCTGGCCGAACGCAACACGTTCCAAGGAGAACGCTGCATATACAACGCCCTCAATGATAGAATACGCAATCTCCTGCTGCAGTACGACTTCTCCAAGTCTTCAGACCCCTACGTCTACTGGTCCACCCATATATCCGGACTCCTCAACCGCTCCACGCCAACCACATCGGACATTTCGCTGACCTCGGACTCGCGCACCTTCAACCTGCACAAATTTCTCCTGGCCTCGAGGACACCCTACTTCCGCAAGAAGCTGGAAGCACAGCCCGAAACCCCGTCATGGCACCTTGCCAACACCGTCCCCGTGGAAGCCATCCAGATCGTCCTCCGCTACCTATACCTCGGCGACTTGCCCAAGGACTTGGTGCCGGCCGGCAGTCCCATCTCAGAGGAAGACGTCGTCAAGGGCCTGGATAAGATCAGCAAGCAGCTTGAAGTCGAGCACCTCTGGGAGGCCATCCTGGCCGGCAACGACCGCCGCCTAGCGAGGCAGCGGTACCAAGACGAGGAGGAGCGCGCGCTCAAGCAAATCGGCGACTTTTTCAGCGCCAAGGTCTTGGGGGGCAAAATGCTAGTCGACACCGAGCGCGTCAACGACGTCAGGTGGAAATACGACAACCCCGCGTTCGCAGACGTGCTCCTCCGCGCGGACGAGACGCACGACGACGACGATGAAGCCCAGGACGCCCCCGTGCTCAACGGCCAGGGCATCCCCGTCGGCACCGGCAGACGGCCTCGCAAGTCCGCCCTCTACCCCGTCCACAAGGCCATGCTCATCCGCAGCGGATACTTTGACAGGATGTTCTCGGGGGACTTTGTCGAGTCCCACCGCTCCGAAAACCTGCACATCGTCACCGTGGACTGCACGCCCGCCGTGCTCGAGCTCGTCCTCACCTTCCTGTACACCGAGAACGCCGCGTGCCCCCTCGAGCACGCCCTCGACCTGCTGTACACGGCAGACATGCTCTTCCTGGATGCGCTGAAGAGCAAGGCCGCGCAGGCCATCAGCACCCTTGGCAGCGGCACGTCCAGCGTCCTCGTCGACCGCACGCACAAACACGCGCGTGGCCTGGCCAACGGCGCCGGGCACTCGGAACAGCAGGCGGAGCTGGTGGAAATGGAACCCATAAACATTTACGACGTCATCCACGCGGCTTGGGATCTCCGCGTGCAGAGGCTGGAAGAATTCGCGGCGCGCTACCTGGCCACCAGGCTGGAGGATTACATTGACGAATCCGATTTCCAGGAACTCATCCGTGAGAGCGCGGAGCGAATCCAGCGTCGTGAGGAGACGGATACGATTGAGTTGCTAGATGATATACGATATTACTTGTCAGAACGGTTTAGATTACGCTTCGAGGATGCCGGGCTGGATGACATGATGGGCGAGGATGGGGAGATTGACGCCGAGGCGGCGGTGTCGTTGGCGGAGCAGGGAGATGTCATGGTGAATGGGCATGGTGTACAGAATGGCGTTGGGGGGAACGGTATTGTGAAAACTTTGGATGGTGAGGTGGCGGAGGATGAGTTTGCATCGGACGCGATCAATTATCAGATTTTGCTAGGCAAGATCGATGCCATGTTGGAGCGGCTGAAGTTGGATGCATAGCTTGTAGGGATGATTGGAGGCATTGGATTGGATGCAACGCTGCATGTCTAGATGACGTATGTTATGGAAAATAGAATGGCCACATTATCATGGCATTGACTGTATTCGAAATTGGTAGATATCTGCCTATACAGATGCTAGAATATGGCAGCTGCGTTGTTTTGCGTCCAAGTGATCATTGCATCAGTGCATTTGTCTAATAGTCAATAATTTTCAAGTTTGATCTCAACTTCTCAGGCAATTCCTCGGGCTTGACTAATCCCATCTGCACGCAGTCACCCCAAAAGAAGAAGGCTCGGTTCTGCGCATAACTCAAGTAGTCAAATTCATCAGGGCCCAATTCTTGCTCGGCTTTTGCTGCCTCTTCTTCGGATACGGGCTCATTGTTGGCATCCAAACCCGGAACCTTGGCTTGTACAATGCCCCATGCAATCCAGAAGACACTGCATGCAGGTCTCCAGAGACGGGTCTCCTCCAGTAATTGGCGCACATGTAAATCGCTCTGTTCCTCTCGCGCACGCTCGGCAGCGCCCCAGCCACCGGGAGGGACGCGGGCATCAAGCATGAAATCGACGATCGAGCTGGATGAGGCGGTAGGGTTGAGAGATGGAGTAGGTGGGCCACTGTCTGGTTTGACTCGGGGAGTCGAGCCAGCCGCAGCGAATTGGGAACGATGGTCAACATAGGACTTGATGAAGCGTCGTTGCTCTTCGGGTGTCGGGTATCTCTCATGATTGCAGGCGTGGGAAGTGACGGGATCGTGGTAGTTATACGTCCACTCCGTAAAGTGATTGGCAAACTCAAGGCCGGGGAGATTGGCGCCAGCATATTCAAAATCAATAACAACCAACTGCTTGTGTTTATTGGCCGGTTGAAGCAGAGGTGACTTTTCATCATCTGGTTTAATGCGCAAAATGTTTCCATACTGAGTCTGTTGAATACAATGTCAGCATATTTGGTGGCAAATTGAGGGCACCACATCATCACTTACATCATTGTGCGCAAAAACCAATCGCTCCTTGATTATCTTCTTTGGTTTGTAGCAGTTGACCAAATGTGTTCGGTACTTGACCACCATGGCCAGGAACTGCTCCCACGGCGCTCCACACACATAGCCATTTGCTTTCCAGGCATGAACGACAGAGTCAGATTTTGCTGGGGGAATAGAAGTGGTCTCCAATTGCTTGTCAAGATAGGCCATGATCTTGGCTACGTTTTCCACCCACTGGTCCCAATTCTTCCATACGCCGGGGCCGCCATCGCGTTCAAGAGGAAGGAGTTCAATACCATCGTGCAGTTCCCTCATTCGCTTGGCAATTTGCTTCGAGGTATCCGGTTCACGCAAGTGAACAGGTGTCAGGGTGATGGAGTTGAAGAACTGCTCAAACCGGCCGTTTTGGAATGTTCCTAGAAGCCGGGGACCAATCTTCTTTCGTGCTAGACGCTGGAGCACCTTTAACTCATTTTCACGGTCAATGAGATGCTCCACTTGAGGGCCGTAAACTCGGAGAAGCAATTTGGGAGGATTCTTTTTGCCCTCAATTTCGGGAAGATCCATTGGAGGCGTTACAACATAAACTGCGTTAGTCAACGCCCCGCTCAATCGTTCAACTGTGATGGTGTCACCGCTATTCAGTGGGATGCGTCTCCATCCTTTGAGCCTGAGAGTATGGGCAATACGAATGATGTCATTTTTAAATATGAGCCAAGGATCATTCTCCTCCGCCTGGCCGCTTGTAGAGTCGCTCTCGTTTGCGGCACCGCCAGTGTAGCTCATCGTTTTGGAATTGTCCAACCAAACGTCACAGCTCGGCACAATAGCATCGCCGTCCACATAATCAGTATCAGACGAGGCTGTGCGATTTAGGCTGGGCTTCGAATTGGCACGCCGCCGGCGGGAAAGCTTGGGAGGATGCTGGGGAATGGAGCTCAGACCAAGCGATGCTAAAGAATCTTGTAAGATGTGCTCGAGTTTCTCGAAAGACACGTCGCTGGATTGTGAGTCGACCGAGTCAGATCTTTCACGAGCTGCAGTTGTGGAAATTGAACGGTCTTGATCGGGAGGAGACTTTGACTTGCGACGAGGTTTGGGTTTGGCAGCGGCAATCTTCTTTCTCTTTTCATGTTCTAACCAGTCGGCAACTTGGGCCAGCAGCTTTTCAGCGTAGTACTGGTGGTGCCTCTGGGAGTGGTGATGGCTAGAAGAGGGTGCAGAATCGTCATCCGTTCGTAGAGCCGGCGAGCCTTCGCTAATTGAAGATTTGCTAGATGCTGGCTTGCCACTTAATCGACGGCTTGGTCCTGCGCGAAAGGTTTTGATGGATTGGGACTCGTCATCGAAATCAGGAACTGGTTCGGCAATTTGCACAGCTATCCGTTTGTAAGCTTGCGATCGACATGTGTGGTATTGGTATTTTTCACGGAGTGAATTGGGTGAATAGCGCCACAAGGTCGTAGTGCAGATTCAGCGCGTGGGCAGTCACTGAGCGAACCATAAACAGAACACGTACTACTCCCGTCCTCATGATGCTTGAACGATGTAAAGTCTACGTCACGATATGATACATTCACTTCACATACCTTTAAGGGTACCGCTGGCTGGAGGGGTTCTGTCGCCGTCGCCATCAGACTTCAAGGCTGATCGCAGAGGCGCGGGGCCAGAAGTCGCGGGGCTGTGCTCAGCCATGATAGGGCAGCCGTCTTGCTTGCGAATGCCTGTCTTGCCGTCGATATAGAGGCGATGCGCAATGAACAGAACAAGGGCGTCTGCCTCGGCCTCGAGCACTGGAGGGTTGGCCACGGGAAATGGCCTTGGTGGACGATGGTATCGAGCGTGGAGGGAGGCGAAGAGTTGTGCGAGAAGTCAGGCCAACGCGGTTACGACGAGGAAGTGGGTTGTTAGTGGACTCGGGGCCTCTTTCCGTCGTGCCTGGTGGCGCAGGTGGACAACGAAGATGTGCTGGCTGAGAAGAGCAAACTTTCGGTCACAGCATGACAACGGAAGAGTGTTCAGCGATACAGAATTAGAGTAAGTAAGAGAAGAGGCGGGGGACGACGAAAAAAAGAGATGAAAAAGGCAAAAGGGGAATTGGCTGCGGCGACGAAAACCAGGCTGGAAGGCACCAAGGGCGGCAGTGTTGGCCGCTTAGGTGCATGTGACCTCTTGCCTAGTTCTTGTTAGTCGACCGAGACCGCAGGAGCGACCCTCAATCCTTCGTGCCCTTGTGCCGCAGCTCCACTCTCTTATCATTCATCCATCCCTTTATTATGTACTCATGGCTCAGTTGAAAACCGACAAGCTGAGAGCGATTGACCACAAAGTACCACCTGGAATAGATGGCCAGCTGTCGAGTCTTGTCTCTGCTAGCCATGCCGTGCCTTCTATTGAAATCTGCAAAAGGCTCTTGTACGTCTGTTGATGTATTCCTCGTCACCGGGGGGGGGGCATGGCTGGGAGGGCAGCTGTCTTTTTGGTGTGGGTTTAATCAATTGATGTCGCCGGCTGGTTTCTCAACATTGAATGTTAATGTCTGGCACGTCCCAGTGGCCAACGCACTGTGTTCAGTGGATCACGTCACTGCAACCGGCGCCGCAGGCACTGTCTACAGGCACTATAGGCAGCAAACAAATGTTGACTTATGTATCAATTGATTTGCATGTCTGGTGAAATCAATGTTGCCTGGACTCAGTGCCGACTGCCTCGAAATGGCGAATATCTCAACTAGTGCCACCACTGCTCCATCGAAAATGTTCCACCGCATATTGTTCACTACATCTACGGAGTACCCTACTGAGATTCTATGAATTGGCATGCTACCCCGGATACCCGCGTATGGAGAAGCACAGCTTGGAGCCCAACGATACTCGAGTCCGCAATACCGTTTTCCAAGCGTGCACAACGTGTCATGGAAAGCATCCAGTGTCCCCTATGCGAAGTAAGGACGCTCAGGTGTCTGGTCATTCTGTTTATGGCTCTGCCTTTAAAGTATTAGAATGCCACCTGGGACACGTGTGACCGCTTGTCTTACCTTGTCTCAGAGAAGACAATGAGTTGCCATAAATGCTGCGTCTCCCGCCGGGTCTCTGGTGGGGCCGGCCCGGACCGGCACCGAAATGGGTCCATGAACCGGTCCCACACATGGCGGCGTCGAGCATCGCAACAGTCCTTGGTTCGCCCAAGGGTAGCGAAGCTGAAAACGTACTTGCCATCTGCTCCAGGCTTCAGGAAAAGAGGGCAGTAGTAGCTCTCAGTTTACCATGAGCGTATCAAGGGTAGGTAGGATCTTCACATGTTTCATAGTCAACACATCGCCATAAGATTCCCTGCTTTTGGACCTCGTCGTTGAAGCGTCAACATCTCGGCCACCTGGTGATGTTGCAGTCTGGCATCCAATACCTAGAATTCGTAGGGCCTACACAGGGATCCCAATTTTTCATTGCTCATCGCCCTTCCTCCATCAGTCTGAAAGCGGCACTTTGTAGTTCATCTCAGTGCCGAATTCTACGGCTGTCCGCACATTAAAAACGTTCCCATTTTTTGCCTAGAGATGTTCTGCTTCATTGGGGCCCGCAATCAACATTTTGACAGTCTCGCCCGACTTTGCCTTATGAAAAGCCTCCTCCGCCTGCTTAAAGGGCACCACGCCCGTGATGAGCCTCTGTACGTCCACACTCCCATTCGACACCAACTCAACGGCAAGCTTAAAGTCTCCAGGTCCGTACCGGAAGCTTCCTCGCGCGGTGACCTCTTTCTGGCACATCTCCATAATAGGAAACGTAATATCCGACTTGCCCATGCCTCCCTGAATAAAAGTTCCGCCCACCTTAACAACGTGTAAACTAGCTTGTATTGAAGCCTCCGCGCCGCTCGCATCAATGACCACATCCGCACCGTTCCCAAGACTGCACTGATCTATCAATGACTTTGCATTTTCCTCTGCTGATATCCTTTGAGACAGGTATGTGTGCGTAGACCCCATGGTCTTGGCAAAATTCAGCTTCGCCTGGATGATATCAACGCTGACCACCTTGAAAGCACCGAAACATCTTGCAACAGCCGCGCAAAGAAGGCCGACTGGACCGGCGCCCATGACTACAACACTGGCACCAGGCGAAATGTGGGCTTGTTTGACGATGTGCACAGCGACCGCGAGAGGCTCGATTACGGCGCCCTCCTGTAGCGAGACGTGGTCGGGAAGCTTGTAGCAGAAGTCACAGGGGGCAACCCAAAAGCCCGCAAGGGTGCCGTCGTTGGGAGGCGTTGCCGCAAAAATAATGTCTGGGCAGAGATTATACCGGCCGGCCAGGCACTCATCACAGCGTCGGCAAGGATAGCCCGGCTCAATCGCGACCTTATCGCCGGCCGCAAGCGACTTTACGGCGCTTCCGACGCGAATAACTGTGCCGGCAGATTCGTGACCTAATACCATGGGGTCTTTAACTTTAAAGTGGCCGATTCTACCATGCTCCCAGTAGTGTATGTCGGATCCGCAGATACCTGTGTAGTTGACAGCTATGAGGACCTCGTGTGGCGTTGAAATTTTGGGTACAGGCCGTTGAGCGAACTCGACATGATGCGGGCTTTTAAGAATGAAGCAGAGATTCTGTGTGAGTTTGGTATCAGCTTTGTCCCACGCGTTTTCTATATCTTGGGCTGGGAATGCCAACACTTTTACCGGCAGATTCTAAAGAGTCGTGTGACGACTCTGTAGTGGTTGCCGTGAGATCTACACCCGAATTGTCTGTGTCGGGTGTGTGCCATTGGGGGATTCCGGCTGTGGGCTGGGCAGGAGCTTGGATGAGGTCGATTTCACTTTTTAGCTGGCTGTGGTTTGGAATTGATCTTGGTTGAATCAATGTCATGTTGGCGGGATTCAACGATGACAAGAGTCTCGATATGCGCCGAGTAAGATTGACGGCCAGGCGCAACAAGTCAACTCTTGTTAAATACAAATACAAAGACGTGCAATTTAATTTTCCACTGTCAACGACCTGTGCAACAACATTTTAAAATCGTCCGGTTCAATCCAAGGCGAGGGATTAGATCGTGTTAAGTAGATCAGCCGTCGGCTCGTTTGAGCTTTGGACTCGTAGAATCTCCATCCGGCGGATGTGAAGTGGGAAGGTGGCGGCAGGGTTCGTCGTGCCTGCTTCGTCCCGTCATTGATCGTCCAAGAAACTTACCCCCGTTCATCAAAGCTAATGCATCATGTGACCATTCGGCTTCAACGTTGCGCATAGCTGCACGGTGACGACTTTGCGGCTCGGACACTTTTGTGTCTCCCAACAAACTACCTAGGTCGTTTCGCAGCCGTGTCGAGGCCAAGTTGCCAACCCTTGGTCGAGTGGGGAGACAATGTCCACGTCCCCTTCGGTTCCGATCACGACCCGGCGGCTTCCCACGAGGGTGAGCAATGCTTGTCGCCGGTGCCGCCGCAATAAGTCCCGTGTAAGTCATCATTGAGTTGCCCTTCGGACCTGTGACGAAAGCTGACTTGATGGCAACAGTGCGATTCGTTCCGCCCGTGCTCGCTGTGCTTGCGCGCTGATGTGGAATGCGAATCGGCCCAGCTTGAGGAGTCGGCACGCATTCAGAAGCCTATCGTTCGCAAGTCGCGACGAAGACTAACACGGCGAATGTATGATCACTAATCCATTCATCTCTCATAGAATTGAACTTGACCACATGTCTCTGTGATAGACGACCTCATCTAGGAGATGCTAGAGGCAGCTCCGAGGCGACAACCTCACCATCGACATCGCCCAACAACGCACCTCCCAATGCCTCAGAACATGATGCGTTTCACGACGAAACGCACCAAGTCCGGTGCGAAGTGCCGTCACAATTGTCAGACAATGTCCACTCGCGTCACGGCGAAGCAGACTCGGCTATGGGCATTGCGAGAAAGGTACGTCTGTGGTTGTCAGCTCTACATGCATCTGCATTGTGAGTATAATGCTCACTCCAGCGCCTGCAGATAAGCCGACTTGGGAGTCAAGGTATTGAAAGTTGTTCGACCTTTGCCATTCCTGACGGTGGTTACCGCGCCCAAAGTCCTCGCTCAGGTCTTGGTGATACACGTATTCCCATTTCAACCATCTTGGGAAGCCGATTTCCGGACCGTCGGCTCATCCAACAACTCATGGAAGACTACTTTGATGCGGTTCACTGGTTTTCTTTGGTTATATACGAACCAAAGTTTCGGAAGCGACTTGCCTCCGTGGAAGATGGATATGCGTACCAATCCGATGCTTCTTTTCTTACCTTGTTATCCATGGTCTTGTGCATGGCTGCGTGGTATCGGTCGAACCGAGCAGCGCACGAGGCTGATGAGGATTGGCGTCGTTGGAGTGAGGACCTACTGGGAATTGTTGAATCTAGGCTGATCTGTCTGATGGATGAGACGTCAATTACAGCTGTGCAGACGTGCATCTTGTTGGGCTCTCACCATGTCTACCACGGCCGACCAAACCTTTCCTTTGCGCTACTGGGAGCGACGATTAAGATATCTCATGCTCTGGGTATACATCGTCATCTGCCACATAAAAGCCCTGACGAAATTGAGGAGCGAAAAAGAGTATGGTGGACAATCTACACATGGGACAGGTATGCTGCCAACCCTTTGCTGCTGCATGTAACCCTCTGACTTGCCCAGATTTGCCTCCATCTCATATGGGCGACCATTAAGCATAAATGATGAGGACTTTAACCTCGAAATGCCGCTAGAATATCCCGAATCGCCATACTTTTCTCAGAAATCCGGGACCCAGCAATCGTCAGACCTTGTATATTCGCGATACCAGACTGAATTGAGTAGTCTCTACCGCATTGTATCCCCAGCGTTGAAAGTAATTTTCGGCTCCATCTCCACGCACAATTCCAAACAACGCTACGAATCCGAGTACGCTTCACTCGTAAGCGATGTAACTACAAAGCTAAATACCTGGAAAAGCAATCTACCTCCGCACCTAAGCCTGAATCTAGATCAGGACTACTGTCCTAGAAATAGTGACTGGAAAACGCGGGCTCACACTTTACAATCTTTGTCCTTGCATTTAACTTTTGACAATGTACTTATAGTACTTTATCGGCCGTTTCTAGCCAAGCAGGTCGATCACCTGTCGATTATGCCCTCAAACGCATATGCCCTCGCATCTCGAGCTGGGTCTCCTGTTCCTGAACTGCACGGCTCTCCATTAACCGAAAGCCTGAGAAACTTGACAACTCCGGATGCCGCCAGCAACTCGAACAACAACTCGGAGTATTGGCTGAGTGCAGCTGTAAGAACGGGGCGACTTGCTGAGCTGCCTGAGCTCGCCCAGCTTGCCAAAGAGAGCCATCTCGTTGCCTTTATGGCTATAAATTTGTTCCACGCTGCCATCGTGCTTATACTCCTTGCCTTGTCCGACCCTCTATCTGATAGAGCCCAGAAATTGAAGCGGACAATCACCCGAGTACTTCGCTTGCAGCGACTGCTGGGTAAGCAGTCAGCTCTGTCGAAACAGAGTGGGTTTGTACTCCAAAACCTCATATCATTGCTGCTGAAGAGGGAGGAAGAGGCCATGCTGGGAAGGCCTACTCTTGGTCCTCGAAGGGTCGGCAATGAAGAGGCGCGGCAGTCTCTGGTTCCCATAAATCGTGCTTCCCCGGTTTCTTGGGCGCGTCACCAGTCCTCCCCTTTAGGAGGACCGAACATGATCACTCAACACGACTCTGCCGCACAAGTATGGCCAAATTTGGCCGTGGCACAACAGCTGAATGAGAGTCTTACATCAGTACAGCAAGGTTGGTACAGGCCTTCAAGTTTGGTATACACAGTGCTGACATTTTACTTCTTCAAGTATTTCCTGTAGCCCACGAGCAGTCATTTCAAGCTGCCAATCTGGCAAGCGCGCCATTTGATGAGCGGCAGGTGTGGAATTCTGCGTTCGGCCAGTCAGATAGGTGTGAAATCGATCAGGCCGTAGGCCCAGGCGCTCCGGAAATTGAAAATGGGACAAATGGCCTTTTCTGGCTTTGGGATTTTAACTGGGATAGTGGTCATAGCCAACCATATTAGAATTTAGGAAATTGCATGTTGTCCTGAGGGGTCATTGAAATTCTGGCTCTGGCAACAACTCGACTCTTATTGCATCTGGCTGACGCCTCTGCTCGGTTTTAGATAAATACTTCAAAGCGATTAACAACCGAA
Source organism: Metarhizium robertsii ARSEF 23 (assembly GCF_000187425.2). Lineage (NCBI taxonomy): Eukaryota > Fungi > Ascomycota > Sordariomycetes > Hypocreales > Clavicipitaceae > Metarhizium > Metarhizium robertsii. The sequence continues at coordinate 5,931,738 of NW_011942160.1, read as the reverse complement.
CCTGGTTTCTTGCCGACACCTCACAACAAGGCAACACAGATCAAAATAAGAGGTCAGGCACTATGCTTATGGGACCAAAATATGTCAATTATACTAATGTTGACACAAGACAGCTTCCTTCACCCTGATTCGATAATATTCGACGATATTTGACGACATTTGACGATATTCGACGAGCCGAAGGCATTAACCAGGGTATCCGCAAGCCGGGATACCAGAGGCGCTGGCGGTAAAAATATGTGGGGCGGCAATGGATGTTTCGGTTCCGGCGGATGATTCGAGCACGGCATTGCAGGAAGTCCCGCCGGAACTTTCGAACATGACCATGCCACAATGATGTTATAGCCCAGACGTCAACACGCATATCCACTTGGAACTAGCTTGCACGAGTCAATCATTTACGTCAAGCGTGCAGTAGCCTAAATATCCCTGGCCACAAGCGGCTGGAAATCAGGAGAAGGCCCCGAGTCAGTCTTGACAATGGCATACTCAACAACCGGCGGGAGGCTTCATGCCAGCAATGATGGGCTACCCCGGATTACCCCAGACGACCCCAGAAGCCTGCTTTCTGGGCTACCTCGAGTTCGAATCTTGAGGGAATTTTTTCTTATATCTATGTCGTAGCATCCTCATGTCAACCGAAATGGGTCCCCTCGGCTACAACATCATCCATCAAAAAGAACCTAGCATCGCTCACGCACCCGAATTCTTGCAATGGATGCGTTCAGCACCCACAAAGAGCAACAAAACTCTGCGGCAACACCCATACAGGACCATGCCGGCCTTCAACTAGACGAGACTTGCAATGACCCGACCCAGAGTTGGCTGGAGAGGAAGCTGAGGCCCTCCAAAATCTCGGCTCGATACCCTATCAAGGGCAAGCCGTTACTCTTTGCAACATGTGCATTTGGCAGTCTTGGCGATGCTTTATTCGGCTACAACTCGGGCATCATGTCCGGCCTTCTCGTCAATCCGGTCTTTGTGGCCAAATTCTACCGGGATTATGGGGGAGCCGACGGCACAACTAGCAAGGTGAATCCTTCCATTACTGGCATCTCAGTCTCGTGCTTGCAGCTCTCTGCTGCTCTTGGGGCACTCATAGCTGGGCCATTGGGCGATATGGTTGGTAGGAAGAAATGCGTCCGCCTGGGCGCGTTTATCTACTTCTTCAGCGCCTTTATTCAGATATTTGCCCCTGGATTCGACGCATTTGTTGCGGGACGCACGATCCAGGGTCTTGGGGTTGGATTCTTGTCGATGACGGTTCCCATCATTCAGACGGAAATTGCGGCACCACATCGTCGTGGCCTTATGGTTGGAATTGAATACACCTTTCTCATTGCCGGATATATGCTCTCGTGCTGGGTAGACTACGGCTTCAACTTTCTCCTTCCTCGATCAATGTCGTGGCAAGGACCGTTTATCATTCAGATTGTTCTTTCCTTTATTCTTCTTTCCATGTCATTTTTCCTCCCCGAGACCCCACGTTGGCTAGCGAAACAAGGTTTCATGAAGGAGAGTCTGCAGACGGTGGCAGACCTGCACAGCAAAGGCGACGTTGACGCCCCGCATGTCAAGAGCGTGTTTCTCGAGATCCAGGAAGCAGTTCGATATGAGAGGACACTCGGGACCTCGAGCTGGAAGGTGAGCTCCAAATGAAACTACGCTATCCGAGAAAACATGACATCTTAACATGGGTTTCTCAGGAAATGTTCACCCGTTATCGCAAGCGTACAATCGTCGGCATCACTGTTCAAATGTTTGCGCAGCTAAATGGCATCAATATCATATCGTTCTATCTTCCAAGCACCCTTTCCGCGGCTGGGTTTGACGACAGGAAATCCCTGCTCTACACTGCCGCCAATGCTATACCTTATACGGCGGCAACCGTCACGACTTGGTACCTAGCTGATAAATGGGGTCGACGACCTCTCTTGATCCTGGGTGGTCTTGCCATGGCAGCCTTGCTCGGTGTGGTGTGCGGCTTTACGCAGGCAAACTTGCCGGTCAAGATCAAAGCCGACGGCCAGTACGCCTTTGTCATGCTGTACAATATTGTTTATGGATTCACATGGGGTCCCATGCCATGGTGAGATGCCCGCTCAATATCTGCTGTTGCGGAATTTGTGACTAATTTCTCTCTTTTCTTAGGCTGTTGCCAGCAGAGATTTTCCCGCTCCGAGGGCGCAGCAAAGGCATGGCCCTCGCGACGACCAGCAACTGGATCTTCAACTTCATTATAGGCATGGTTTCTCCCGACGCTTTTGCAGGGATACATGGCTACTTTTATTTGATCATTGCGGGGTTTTGTCTCTTCTCCGCCTTCCTCGCCTGGAGCTACTATGTTGAGACGGCTGGTCACACATTGGAGGAGATTGCCATTGCATTTGGCGACAAGGCCTTTATTGACGCTGATGAGGATGTTATCCAGAACACAGATTTTGGCACCCATTCAAACCAGGAGAAAACCAAGGTGTAGCCGAAAGCCCCGAGTCAAATTTGGGGGCCATGGGTATATAAGCCGCCTAGGGCATTGATATTTTACTGGCTTGATACATTTGCCTGCAAGAAAATAGGCGTTTCTATTTATTTATTTTATTTGAGGACTCGTGGAACAAACCAGGAATCTCGATAGCTTACAAGGAATTACCTGAATAAATTTAGTTTACTCAGTGCCGCCTCCGGTTGGGAGACGGCTTGTCCATGCGACGCTGTCAGATTGTATTTAGTCTTCTAAAATAAAAATGGTCCAGTGAAGGACTTCCATTCGCCCAATGAAATAATATTAATCTCAATACTCGGACCAAGAAAGGGGGAGCTTCAAAGTGCCATGCCGGCTGTTCAAGTCAATCCAACAAAGGTCGACTGGAGCTCAAGACTAATAGAGGTGAATGACACTGCTCACAGCACATCAAACCTGGTCAAGCTAACTGCTCCGCCGTCTTGAGAAATACAACCCCAAGAGACGCTAATGGGGTTTGTTTTGATCTCACCGGCAGAATCATCATGAAAGGTTGTAATTCAGACGCTTATATGTACATCTCAACTTGCATTTACCTGATACACAGTCCTCACCGCTTCCCCGCCTGCACCTCTCCTCTCTCAACAATCCAGTTTCCCCCTTCCCAAAAGCAGTGAGGACGATAATAATCTTTCGAACCCAGATTATCGTTCTATATCTACCCAGACTTGTCTAGCTTGCAGATACAAGAGTATACTCCCTTATTGTGTCGGCTCTGAATGATTCACCAACTACACCCACTCACTCTATCCCCCCCCGGCAAGCAAGGTCTTCCTGTCAACATCGACGCCCTCATTCCTCAAAGCCCAAACAATCCCATCCACGACATCGTCCACAATAGCACCAGGCTTGTACCGCGGCTCCCGCTCCGTCTCCGTCTCCGTCCACACCCCCGTCCTCACCAAGATGGACACCCACTCCGTCCCGTCCTCCGGACAATACTCATTCGCGCCGCGAATGTCACTCTCTGGATTATCCCCAATCATGTACACCCTCCTCAACGGCGTGGCATCCTTCCTCCCACCCACCTCTCTACCTCCCTTCATGGTGGAATAGTACTGAAGTAGCCGTGTATGAGCGTAGTCATACGTAAACTGTGACGGCTTTCCCAGCGCATTATAATGCAGCTCAGCGCCATTCGTAACCGCCGACCAAACGCCCTTGAGGGCTTCGAGAAACGCCCCAGTGCCGAATCGATTCACAGGGTATTCTGTCTTCCACACAAGATCCAGATTTGAGATCCAGAGTTCTGGCTGGCCATCCTGTTGCCACCCATTGTTGGGGAGACCGCGGTTCCCGTTCCTGGAAGACAGGGTCCCCAGATAGCCGTTGTGGGAGACCAGCAGGTCGTGGATGACCTGGATGTCGAGCGACCAGTCTCGGGGGTCGTTCCAGACCAGAATCTGGTCGATTTTGAGAGCGTCCCCAGCGAGATTCTTGCTGTAGGGGTCTTTGATGGCGGACGCAGACTTGCCGTCTGGCAGAGGGCGGAATTCCGAATGCAGCGTGTCTTTCAAGTTGTCAAAGGGGTACAAATCGCCATTTGCGTGGATTAAATCCGCTGGTGTGACGGCACGCTCGAATCCGTACCTAATCACAAGGTCAGACGGCTGAAACATGACAAGAAATTTTCCGTTGCAAGGTTGACAGACTCGTTTGCAATCTTCCTCGCGGTCTCGGGGTGGGATCCGGTTATGAGAACGGTCTGCTTCTTCACTTCATCCGCCCACCCGCGCATGGGCGTGTGCGACAAGATGACCCTGTCCCGAATGACGTCCTCGTCGATGGAGAGGCCAAGGCGTTTGCTGAGGGAGGCTACCTTGGCGTCTTCATGGGCGCCGCCCCCGTTGGTGAGGAATACGTAGCGCATGTTTTTGGAGCGGATGCTGCGGAGCATTTCGCGGGCGCCGGGGATGCCTTGGCCGCCACGGTATAGTACTCCATCGATACTTGTGCAGTTAGCATGAGGATGTAAGGGTTTCTTGATGACGCTGGTGGAGTGAGGATGATGCTCTGGAGGCTTACTCAAAGGCAAAGGCAATATCTGACAGGGATTTGGTGTCTGACGTCGACGGCCAAGAGGTATTTGCCTTTGGTGAATGGCTTGATTTCTCCGGTAGATGGGATGTGCTTCGAAATGTTCTCACTGGAACGTGCCGGGGTGGCCTGATTCCAGTTTGTTGGATGAGCGACGGAGCTGGTTGGGATAGTTTGGTGGTTGCCGTCAGCCCTAGATGCCGCGTGCAAAGGACAACGCGAGACATGGCTGCCGATGGCGTCGCGCGATTCGACTACCACACCTCTTTGTTATGGTGTCGAGTGATAACAGTCGGGGGAATTGGCGATGGAGGTTTGGAAATGTCTGGTGTTGCGGAATTGCAGCCCGTTGTCGGAGGGGAGGGCGTGGGTCATACATTCAAACGGTGACATGTATCCGCCCGTCGACTCTCATCAGGCAAACCAGGCAATGGCTTCCAGAGGCAATACCAAGTAACTACAGCGGGTGTAGGTAGAACATTGGATAGCTGTCATTCGTGGCCTACGAAAAATACGCACTCGCGCAATCAGTTCAATACATTACAGTAGAATTGAGTTGTTCTCGCCAACACGGCTGGCATAGTCTATGCACAAATTGTCGTACACTAGTTTACATGGACAAATACAGACCCCAATCATACACCCCATCATACACTTTTCCTTTTCCGCCTTGCCGGGGTCCCTCATTTCCTCCAATCCTTCATATGGTCCAAAATCAGTTGGGCGCCCTGGTCTGGTGAATGCTGTCGCCCCAGAGCCTCCACGAAGTCGCCTTCCGGATCCATCAGATAGAAGTAAATACTGTGGTCAACCAGGTAGTCTTGGCCCGGCTTGACATTTTGCGGTGTGCTAAAGTACACTCGATACTTCTTGCAAAGGTCCTTGATCTGGTCGTATGTGCCAGTCAGGCCAATGAACTTGTCGTGGAACTCGGCAAGGTAGCTCTTGAGGGCCGCAGGATCGTCGCGCTCGGGATCGCAAGTGATGAAGATTGGTAGAAGTGCACCGGGGGCCTTTTCTTCGACTACATCGAGCATGCGCGCCATTTTGTCGAGTTCTTCGGGACAAATATCGGGGCAACGAGTGAATCCAAAGTACACCTGACACGAGCTTGTTTAGTCAATTGTTCGCAACCCAAGCCCAGCACAGCGAGATGCCGTAAGAACACGTCTGTAGGATCATAGCACCATACCAAGGAGTATTTGCCCTTCATCATTTCACTGGTGAACGGCTTGCCATTTTGGTCTAGCAGCTCAAACGACCCGCCGACCTTGGGCCTGCCAACACCCTTGGACGCATCGGCTATCCTCTTCCTTTGCATCCGCCCCTTCTCAAATTCAAAGTACCAAACCAGTGCACCGCAAGTTGCGACGAATAGAATTCCGGCTTTCCACGAGAAAGGCTGAGTGCAAGAGGTTGGTTTGTCAGCTTGTAACTCCTTCAGAAATGTGTATACATCAATCTGGGCCGGGGGTAATCACGTACGCCAGTGCTATGCCGACTCTTTGCCTGCTCGACAGTCTTGTACTTGGTTCGCTTCTGCAAAATCGGTTGTCTGCTTTGCACGGGTGCGCGAGGGAGAGTCGGCCGCAACTGCGTCGGCTGGAATGCACGGCTGGAGAAGCATCGCTGGCATTTTGTGAATGAGCCCCGGAGGAATTTGGACGACGCTAGAGATTGCGCCATGATGTGTGAAGACTTGAGGTTGGAGCAAGCCTTGTGGAAGCTCTCGTGCAAATGCTTGAAAAAAGTAGCCTGGTGCTGGATGCCGCGACGAGCTCCATGTGGATTGCAACTTGCCACCGAAAATTTGCCGAGACTTGAGACTGCACGCCGTATGTACATGTAGAGCCCCCACGCGAACCCCTGCTCTTGGGCGCTCATTGTCGCTCTCACTCTCACAGTGAATGTAGGCGCGCATCAAGCTCACTCATCAATAATATTTCAAAGTGTCAATTCAAAATGCAGCCCCATCCAGCTTGAATCACATCCAACTTTAATAATGAGAGTCTTGCTGAATATTTCATCATAATCAGGATTCGATCAGCGGGATAGACATCTTTGCCGCAGCTGGGCTGCCCAGCTCCCGCTCTCTACATACGATGGATCAGAGACCCGGATCCTCGCATGAGGACCGTTTGCGATCCGAATCTGCCGACCGGGCAGTCAAGTCTGAGCACGCAGTCAGCTCTCCTCAGATAGCCGGTCCAGATCTCGCCTCAGCCTCGTTCAAACCATCGCCAACGCCTCTCCCTTCGACAGAGGCACCTGACTCCGCAGCCATGGCTGTTGCGTCCAAGAAGAAAGGCACAGCGACTGGCGTTAAGAAGGTCCCAAAGAGACCAGGGCCTGGCAACTCAAAAAGAAAGAAGAAGACGAAGACGGGTTCGGCAGCTCCAGGCGTAGACGATGCTTCAGGAGAGGAGGAATCCGACAACGGCCCGTATTGCCTGTGCCGTGGTCCCGACGACCATCGGTGGATGATTTGCTGCGAAAAGTGCGAGGACTGGTTTCACGGGGAGTGCATCAACATGAATAAAGAAATCGGCGAAAACCTCATTGAGAAGTTCATATGCCCAAACTGTACAACCGCGGATCTTGCTACCATTTACAAAAAAACGTGTGCGCTGAGAGCTTGTCGCAAAGCGGCGCGTTTGGCGCAAAGTCAACCGAGCGTGTTTTGTTCAAATGAGCATGCGCAAATATGGTGGGAGAGAATGATTAGCAGACTGCCCAAAGGCAGAGCCAAGAGTGGCCTGAATGACCAACTGGCGCAGGATGAGTTTATGGCACTTCTCAGCAGCGACATAGGGAGCAGAGATGAGGACGGCACGTGGAAACTGGTCAAGACGCCCTTTTCGGACGATTCGACCAACGGCATAGAGGCAGAGGGAGGTGAGTATACTCGGCCGCAGATGGTCTATCGCACACACGGCTGACATGCACAATAGATGACGCGCTTTCCAAGTTATTAAGCGACGAAGAACAAAAGGTCCTTGATGAAGCAGCCAAGGCTCGGTTTGAGCTAGCGGAAGAGACGCTCCTCTGCCACAAAATGTTTACTCTGATTGAGCTAGCCCAAGAGCGCAGACGCGCGGCCATTACTGATGGACGGTTCGGCGACGACATCTGCGGCTACGACTCTAGGTTGGACGCCGTATCTGCGCGAGACGTTTTTTCCGCATTTATCAAGTCCCCCGAGGGAGAGGAGGTGTTTAAAAACTCGAAGCTCGACGATCCACTGGGCGAAGACGACATGGTCAGAGGAATGTGTGAACGAAAACGCTGCAAGACACACAGCGGTTGGCAAAAGATGCTCCCCTTGGGCGTGAAGCACCATATTCGGGAGATGGCAGGCCAGGCTGCAGAAGTGGAAGAGGAGGAGCAAATAGTTCGCAAAGCTGTGGTGGAGCGATGGAAGAGGAGGCAGGCCGAGAGTAATTGGGTCGAGTCTTTGGAGGAGTGATGAGAGCCTCTCGTGCTTCATCAGCTTGGATCGGGGGGAAGGAAGGCGTTACGGGATGCGGACGATATTTACGGGATAAAATGATACCAAATGTAGATTTGACGGGATTTCAAACGCCTTGCTGCGTCGTATTAACCAGCATATGCGAGCTGCACCTGTATCCCAACAGCCCACAACACTAAACAAAAATTACTTGTACCGCTGATACATCAGCAAAGCATTCCCTCAACCCTTGCTTACGAGGACAAATCAACAGACCAGCGACTCCAGGTAACGAGTTGAACTCACGCGTTTGTCGGGCTGTCAGGTTTAGTCAAAGAGGGGCAGAGGGGTAGCTTCGACGTCAACTTTTTTTCCCCTCCGTCCCAACCCACCGCGACCCTGCTTATCAAGCAGCGCCGTACACGCAAAAAAAAAAGTCACTCTTATTCCGTCGCCTTCGATCGCCTGTTCTCCAGCTCAAGCAGTGTATTTAAGCCCAGACACCGCTAGCACCCAATCCTGCAGCTCTCGACCTTCCTCGCACCGAAACTTGACCGCATCAGCCACTCACAATGTCACACCCGGAAGAAATGGACGACGACCTCCTCGACGTCGAAGACGCCGCTGAAGAGATTGAAAACTCGGGCGACGACATCGCCATGGACTCGGACGCTGAAGACGAAGAAGAAGAGGTGCTACTGCAAAACGACTCCATCGCCTACTTCGACCTCCCGCAAGACTCCCTCTTCACCATCGCCCAACACCCCTTGCACCCATCGCTCGTTGCCGTCGGCGGCTCTGCAGGACCTGAAGACGACGCCCCCGGCGCAGGATGGCTCTTCGACACATCCGCCGCCGCATCACGGCCCGTCCTGCCCGCCAGCTACGCCAGCAACCCTGCCGAGACACCAAAGAGCACACAGCTCGACAGCCTGTTTGCCCTCGAGGGCCACACCGACTCCATCAACACGCTCGCATGGACGCTGCCCCGCGGCGAATTCCTCGTCAGCGGCGGGCTAGACGGCCGCATGAAGGTCTGGAAGGCGGACGTGCGCCCGGGCACCGTGGACATGAAGCTCGTAGGCGAGGCGCAGGAAGTCGAGGAGGTCAACTGGATCTCGGCGTGTCCCTCGCCAAACCACCCAAACACCATTGCGCTCGGCGCATCCGACGGCTCAGTATGGGTGTACACAATCGACGCCGGCGACGCCTCGAACCCGCTCCAAATCGTGCAGAGCTACTTCCTCCACACGGCGCCCTGCACCGCCGGCGCCTGGACGCCAGACGGACACCTCCTGGCGACGGTGTCGGAGGACTCGTCCCTCTACGTCTGGGACGTCTGGGGCGAGGCGGCCGCGCGCAACATCACGAGCGAAAACGGCATGACGGTGGTGTCCCTGACGGGCGAGGACCAGCGCTTCGAGGTCGAGGGCGGCCTGTACTCCATCGCCATCGACCCCAGGGGGTCCTTTGTCGCGGCCGGCGGCGCAGGCGGCGCCGTCAAGGTCGTCTCGCTGCCGCGCCTGTCGCCCGCGTCGTCCCAGCAGCGAGGCAAGTCGCCCGCCGACGCCACGGCCGGCGGGCAGATCCTGGCGTCGCTGCACACGCAGGGCGACAGCGTCGAGTCGCTCGCGGTGTCGCTGCGGGGCGACCCCGCCGACGACGCTGCTGGCGGCCGGCTCCGTCGACGGGTCCATCTGCGTGTACGACGCGACCCGGCGCTTTGCTGTGCGGCGCCACATTGCCGGCGCGCACGAGGACCACTCCGTCGTCAGGCTGGAGTTTGTCAAGAACACGTGGCTGCTGACGAGCTGCGGCATGGACGGCGTCGTCCGCCGATGGGATTTGAGAAGCGGCGGCGCCACGGGCACGACTGCGGCCGGCGCCACGGACAGAGGCCTTGCCAAGGAGTGGAAGGGCCACAGGGGCGATGGCGAGGGCGGCGGCGTGCTTGGCTTCGTGCAGGGCGAGACGGGCGAGAGGGTTGTCACGGCGGGTGATGACGGTGTGGCCCTTGTTTTCGAGGCTTAATGATGGCTAATGTGATTGATGTATACGCGAGATGCGCTGCCATGATACAAGGCGAAGACGGGTCACCGGGTGTACGAGTGTATATAGATTTCACGCTGGGACCTAAAAAAAGTTGCAAACAAAGGGGGCCTCTACCAGCCCGCAAGTAATCCATTTATCCCATTGTTAAGATGAGCCTTCTTTTTCTAAGTTGTATCATTGTCCAATCCCAACGCCCAAAATGTTGAATTGCGAATTCCAAGAAGCGAAGCCTCATCAAAACACCCTAGGCTCATAAAAGCATCAAGAAAAAAAAGGAGAGGTACTACTAGGTACTTCATGAGAGACATATATGTTAAAACGTGTCCCGGTCTAATGCGCAAGATAAAAGTATTATACACCATCCTTGCTGAATGTTGAAATTGTCAAAAGACATATGCGTGCTTCTGTAGCATGTTGCCCCCTTCGACGCATAATTTCAAGAGGCAGTCTACTATATTGAATGACGAAGAGGGTCTATGACTGAGTAGTGTCTTCGACGGGAGGGCATGTACAGAAGAGGTTGGTATCTCCGTAGGCTGCGGCTGTTAGAAGCGATCACTCGTGAGAGGTATTGGACTGAGAGCAATAACTTACTGTCATCAACACGAGTAACCGTAGGCCAAAATTTCTTTTCCATTAGATACGGAAGAGGGTAGGCAGCCTTCTCGCGAGAGTAAGGACGCTCCCACTTGCCCTCGCCGTCGCCAACAAGGAGATCCTTTTGGGTGTGAGGGGAATTGCGGAGAACGTTTCCTTGACGAGGCTGCTTGCCATCCTCAATTTCGCGAATCTCAGAACGGATGCTAATGAGGGCGTCAGCGAAGCGGTCAAGCTCCTGTTTGCTCTCACTCTCTGTGGGTTCAATCATGAGCGTGTTGGGAACCGGCCAGCTCATGGTGGGAGCGTGGAAGCCGTAGTCCTGCAGACGCTTGGCAATGTCGATAGCCTCCACGCCAGCCGTCTCACGGAAGGGGCGGGCGTCAATGATGAATTCGTGAGCACAGCGACCATTGTCATTGGTGTACAGGATGGGATAGTGGTCCTTGAGGCGAGCAAGGAGGTAGTTGGCGTTGAGGAGGGCCATGGAAGTGGCCTTGCGGAGACCCTTGTCGCCTGCATTTTGTCAGTAAATTATCGGTGATTGTAAAGTAAAGATGCAGAAACATTAAGCTTACCCATGGTAGCAATGTATGACCAGCTGATGGGTACAATGCTCGCGCTGCCGAAAGAAGCGCTGGAAACAGGAGTCTGGCTGTCCTTGTGAGGAAGGAAAGGCTCGAGATGAGACTTGACACAGATAGGGCCAATGCCAGGGCCGCCTCCGCCGTGAGGAATGCAGAAAGTCTTGTGAAGGTTGAGATGGCACACATCAGCACCTAGAGCGCCTGGAGAAGTAAGGCCAATCTGGGCATTCATGTTGGCACCGTCCATGTAGACCTGACCGCCGTGAGCGTGGACAATTTCGCAAGCCTTCTTGACACCGGGCTCAAAGACACCGAATGTACTAGGGTAGGTGACCATGAAAGCACCGAGCTCCTTCTCGTGCTTCTTGCACTTGGCCTCGAGATCGGCGAGATCCAAGTTACCAGTAACGGTGTCACACTTGACGGGGACGACGCGCATACCGGCCATTGCGGCGGAAGCAGGATTAGTACCGTGAGCGGAAACGGGGATCAAGCAAATATCACGCTTAGGTCCAGGCTGCTGCTCGTGGTACTTGCGAATAGCTCGCAGACCAGCAAACTCACCCTGGGCACCAGAGTTGGGTTGCAGAGAGGTGGCATCCATTCCAGTGAGGGCAGCTAGCTGCGCAGAGGTCGCGCTGAACAGTCTCTGGTATCCCTTATAGCTGCTCACAGGGGCATGGGGGTGGATGTTGGAGCTCTTGTCGTGGCCAATGAGTTCCATCTGGGTTGTTCCGTTGAGCTTCATGGTGCAAGAACCCAGGGGAATCATGGAGTGAACCAGAGACAGATCCTTGGACTGCAGCTGGTAGATGTATCGCAGCATCTCGGTCTCGCTATGGTAGGAGTTGAAAACAGGGTGAGTCAAGTAGCTAGACTCTCGGCGGACGACTTGCGGGATGTCCTTGACAATTTTGTCCAGAGTCGGCTTCCAACCCTCAGTCCAGAACTTGTTAGCAACGTCTAAATTGCGGTCGGTATGATTCTTTTTGGCAACAGCCTGGAAAGCCTCGACGATGCGAACATATGTATCCAGGTTGAACGTGGTGGGAACGGCTAGAACAACTTCGTTGCTAGTCCAGGCCTTGCCTCCGCTGATTCCTCGCTCCAGAAGCTCCTTTCGGAGTGTCTGGCACACCTTGGGGTCATCGAAGCTGATTGTGACGGTGTCAGACAAAACACGACCCTGGGGGTCCAGAGTGGCAGTAGGAACAGTCAGACCATAGTGCTGAGCGGCAGACTGGACCATGCGCGCGTGGCGAAGGTTGTTGACCGCCATCTCCTTCAACTGAGCAGGTCCATGGTAAATTGCGTACATGGCAGCCATGTTTGCCAAGAGAGCCTGGGCAGTGCAGACGTTACTAGTGGCCTTTTCACGACGGATGTGCTGTTCACGCGTTTGAAGAGCCAGACGAAGAGCACGTCCTCCAGTGCGGTCCTTGGAAACTCCAATAATGCGGCCCGGCAGACGACGCTTGCTGGCCTCCTTGACGGCCATGAAGGCGGCGTGGGGACCACCAAATCCCAGAGGAACACCAAATCGCTGCGAGTTACCGAAAGCAACATCGGCACCCCATTCACCGGGAGGGGTCAAAAGAGTCAGTGCAGAGAGGTCCGTTGCGACGCTAAAGAGGGTGCCCTGCTTGTGGGCTACATCGACCAGCTCGCGGAAGTCACCAACACCGCCGTTGGTATCGGGATACTGGGCGAGGACACCAACCAGGTCGTCACCGAGAGCCTGAATCTTTTGGATAGCATCGGGTGCGGACAAATCCATCAACTCAAGACGAATGCCAAAGCCCTCGGCACGGCCTTGCATGACCTCGGAGGTTGCATTGTGGACGAGATGAGAGACAACATAGGTCTTTCCGGGGCGCTTAGCACGAGAAGTGGAAAGGTTGCTGAGAGACATGGTCATGGCCTCGGCGGCGGCGGTACCCTCGTCGAGCAAACTGGCATTAGCAACAGGTAGACCGGTGAGGTCAGAAACCATGGTCTGGAAGTTGAGCAACGACTGCAGACGGCCCTGGCTAATCTCGGCCTGGTAAGGCGTATAGCTGGTATACCAGGCGGGATTCTCGAGAATGTTTCGCTTGATGACGCCGGGGATCTCCACGGGGTAGTAACCGCCACCGTTCATCCAGGTGTGGATTTCGTTCTGGGCATGCATAGCTTTGAAGAGCTCGGCCACGCCAGACTCGCTGTACGTCTTGGGCTGGATCGTCTTCTGGGGAGGTAGCATAATGTCCTCAGGAATGACCTGAGCGACAAAGGCCTCCAGAGACTCAACGCCAGAGCCCAATTGCTTGAGCATGGCGGGGATGTCCTCGTCGCGAGGACCAATGTGTCGTGCAGTGAAGTCCATCCATGGCTCAGGGTGCTCGTCGCTGGTCTTTTGCATGTCAAGATAGGCCGGGTCCTTGCGAATCGAGTCCAGCTGAGCCTTGGAGCTCGCGACCCGGGAGGTCTGAGAGAAGCAGCGTGCAGCAGCGAAGCGTGCAACGGGAGCGCGCGCAGCGGCGACGAAGCTGGCGGATGTGGTCGATAAGCTGGCAGCGGCTGGCAGCGCGGCGCGGCTAACAACCGCGGTCGAGGAGCGCAGCGGCGCACCTCGGAGAGCCAGTCTCGAGGCCATTGCTGCCGAAGGACCTTGCGAGCACTGTGCGTTGGGCTTCTTGGGATAGCAGGAGGACACAGGCTCCTTTTATCTCGGAAAGAAGAGTCAATATCCTCAAGGCCCTGGGGCGATTTTTGATTTTTTCCAGGCCGACAGTCGGAAGCTTGTCTTGTCCCACGACGGGCCAGAATCTGAGGCGCGCGGCCCAAGTGGCGACCAGTGAGGCGATGGCAGCCGAGCTGTTGATGGCAGGCAAGGCAGAAAAGTATGCTCTCTGCAGCTTGCCACGACAAAAGTGAATGGCAAGCAAGCAAGGCTGTCGATGCAATGGGTGAAGGAGAAGGAGAAGGATCACGGGGAGAAGAAAGGTAAAAAGATAATCGGCACTCCGTACGCGGCTACTAAAGAACCGGAGAATCCCAAGAGCCTTGCCATGACATCTTGTGTCGCCGGTTCCCGCTTTGTCGGCTAGTGCAGGGATTTTTTTCGTCGCCCCCATCGGCCAGCCGACTCTCCACAGTCACCACGGATTGGCGGTCCACGCTGTTATCGCAGCACCGCTGAACATGCCACCGCGCGTGGCCAAGCTTGCGACGTGAGAGTAGAGGACTTGAAACCAGACATTTCAAGTCTGCGCTTCCCCAGGCAGTCGAGTGGTTCCCCAGTGGGCCTCTTTCCCGCAAAATCATGCCCCAGGCGCTCCTTCCCTCCCCCGACATGTCACTGGACTTCTGCTGAGGCTGTTCCCGTCTTGGAACATTTGAAGTCAATCTGGACCAAGTGTTCAAATGTTGTCAATGTTACAGCCCGTGTTTGCTTGCAGCGCACTGCAACCCAGCGGGTGTCCAACTAAGTACAATAGATGAATGGTTCCGTCCAGGTACAATGTGTAGATCCGCCCGCCAACCCACCAGTCACGGCTCAACCAGGTGACCGCTTTCCTCCAACCCAGCGCATGCCCGCCAGCGCGCCTTTGCACCGAGGACAAAAGAAGCAGCCAATCAATCGGACCGAACGGGGCCGACGCTGTGCGACTCTAGCTGCCTCTTACGGCCGCATCCACTCCCTTAGTCACATCGTAAATTTTCCACTCTGGCGTACCAGCTCCCCGACTGCAACACCACCTCGTCTCCGAAGTCGTCCTTTTTTTACGTAAATACCACGGGCTCCCAGACAAAATCCTGGGGCAACGAATCACCCGACTCTTTTCTCCCTCGAGCATCGACAAGCCAAATTGCAAAAATGTTTGGAGGATGTACGTCTGCCGCCCTTGACCGCACCACCCCCGCGTTCCCTCTAGTCCACGTCGTACCTAAACATTGGGTAATCGGTTGGGTAATAGCCCGAGTTGACG
The DNA here is from genome assembly GCF_000187425.2 of Metarhizium robertsii ARSEF 23. Classification (NCBI taxonomy): domain Eukaryota; kingdom Fungi; phylum Ascomycota; class Sordariomycetes; order Hypocreales; family Clavicipitaceae; genus Metarhizium; species Metarhizium robertsii. Next base: position 5,916,525 of record NW_011942160.1, on the reverse strand, counting down.
TGCTTTTTTATTGATGCCATCCAGTTGCCCCCCCACAGCAGTCTCCCGAGGAGATCCGCGCCATGGAAGCTGAGGCTACCTTTACCGTGCAGCAAGTCGTGGCTACCGCTTTCATGTTGTATCTCTGTATGTTTCACCCAGTCGAGAAGGAGTCTGGATAGGCTCCTGGTTGTGTTGGCCATTGTGACATTGAGTGCTGACCAATTCTCAGCCCCGTTTGCCATTGACATGGCCAGCAGAATCTTTTGAATTCGCCCACCGTCTACCACGGCAAAACTCGAAAGGATTGTGGGAGATTTTGCCATCGCCCTCGGACAGACAAGCCTGCGTTGAAGCGCGGTAACGATACGCCAAGGGCCATAATCCTTGTGTACGATAGTAAGGGGCATAGCTCTTTTCTTGGATGGGATGCCTGTATAGAATACCTTGTACCACATAAAACGACTACGATTTAGACGTCGAGGTGGCCGTTCCGCCTGGCCGCCACCAAAATAGAATAATTCAAACAAAATTTAACGAGGCTGTGTCATGCGCTACCATGGTGGATGAAGCCCGTTGAAACTCATCCAGTCCAAGCTTGTTCACCAAGCGGCCCTCTACAAGTTTTCAGGGAGGCGTTACATGTCAAAGTCCAAGATCGATTTTAGTCCATTCAATCCAACACCTCTGCCAAGCCGTGGAGTGCGTCTATCGACCACCTCTCTATTTCCGAATCGCATTGTACAAAAATTTCCTAGTAACTCGATAGCAAACCCAATTCCCTTGTCAAACGCTCCGTGATCATCGCGCCTCAATCCCGTTGTATCATCTCGATTTCAAGCTAGCGTTGCGGCTCTTCTCCCACTCCTCGAAATCGACACCAAGCGCCTCCAGTTCTTTCTTCAGATGTTGCAGCTGCTTCTCGTAGTCTTCCAGAACCTATAATCCCAGTCAGTAACTGTCCGCTGGTAATAATCCCGTGATGTAGAACAATGACAAAACGTACCCTCTTTGCCTTGGCCTCGGTCTCCGGGTCCAAACCCTCGCCGTCTTGGCCAGCGGGCTTATCCAATTCCTTATTCAAGCGATCCGAGTACCCCCTCAGCACAATCAACCTACTCCATAGCTCCTCCTCCCTGGCTCCCAACGCAGGATCCTGCACCTCGCGCTCCAACGTCTGCAGCCGATTCTTGAGGTCGTCCTCGTCGCCACTCAATGCGTACCCTCGGTTCCTCAAAATCTGTACTTTGGCCGCTAGGGCCAAGCATCTCTCGCTGATGGCCGTCTGTCGTCTTCGCGCCGCTAGGGCCCGCACCTCCGTCTCCAGCTCATGTCGCTGCAAGATGGCATCCAGACTACCATTGACCTGGTGCAGACGCGTATTGAATTCGGAAATGGCGCGCTTCTGTGTCTTGAGACGGTCCGCAACGCCGGTGTACCCTGAGCAGAGGACAGGCATGAATCCTGGGGCGGGTTTGTTCTGTAGGGCTTCTTCCCATTCGCGAGGGTCCTCGTGAGGTTGGGGCTTGTAGAAGGGGATATGGGCTTCGTCGACTTTGTTGTAGAAGTAGTGCTTGAATACACAGCTGGGGTTTGCGGGGTCCCATTTCTCGGTGACGAGTTTAATCTGATCGAGGATTGGTTTTTGGTCTAGAGGCAAGTTAGTTTTGGTGGTGAGTGTCAAGGAGACTCGGATGGAGAGGCCTACGTGGTGTTTCTTTGCCGGGTTGCCACAGCGAGCTTGATAGCTGGGCTTGTGACTGAGCCAAAGCCGGCATTTGTTGAACTTGCTGCTGCTGTGCCATCATTGAATTGCCTAGTGCGCCGGGTTGCTGGCTGCCCATGGTCTGGCCGAAGACGCTGCCTGTCTGCTGCGCCGGCTGTGCCTGTTGTGTAGCTTGCGATTGACCAAAAAAGCCACCGGAGCCCATTGGCTTGGGCTGGCCGAAGAGCGACATGGCGACGGATTTTTCGCGGTGTTGCTCTAGTCGAGCTCACCAAGGGATTGGGGGTGCAAATTTGGGCGCTGCGAAGCTTGCAGCGTGCAGGCGATGGTACTTCTCGGCTATCTCCAGGAGTCGTGAGGTCGTGGAATATGTACAGGTCGGACTCTTGGGCGTTGGGGCACGGCTGAGAGCTGGTCGTTGCTCGCCTCGTCTCTGCGCAGCTTTTTTATTGTCGCGCTCTGCCAAAGCAGACCAAACTTGTAGCTACAGCCGCGCATCCACATCTATGTCGGGCAGGTGCCTCGTGTGCCAGGTCGGCCCCGTCTCCACCTTGCAACCAATCACAGGCCGCCAATTCCAACCTCACCTCAAATTCCCATCCAGCGATCGCACCAACTCAGCAACTCATTCTCGGTTCGACGAACGGGCAGCCCCCAACACAGACAACATGGCGACCCGACGATCTCAGTATGTCTTCTGCCTCGGCTCTCTCCCTCCCGCTGTCTGATTGAGCATAGCGGCGTTTAGCGGGATGCTTCGAAATGGCGCTAGAGGCAAAAGGACGAAAGCGCTCTCTGGCTAACCACTCGACTGTAGGTTCCATCAGGAAGTCCTCATCGACACCACGCCGCTCCCTGACAACGTCCCTGCTGTCAAGGAGATTGGTGCCAGCTCCGCGCCTCTCTTGTCGGCATCTTTCTTCATCGGCGCCCGATGCCGCGACTACAACGATGACTACATGCAGTGCAAGACGGAGAACCCCGGCCGCGGCGAGTTTGACTGCATGAAGGAGGGTCGTCGGGTGACTCGCTGCGCTCAAAGCGTGTACGTTCTCAATCCTAGAACTCAATGGGACCATTCATTGTCCCAATTCTAGCGGCGATTTCATCGCAGGCTGATTGGATGGTCGCACGAGGAAACAAGACACAGCAGGCTGACAATGCAGCAGACTCACGGATATCAACACCCACTGCCTCGCCGAGTTCCGCAAGCACTGGGAGTGTCTGGACGACAGAAATCAGCAGCTTTGGCAGTGTCGTCCTGCCGAGTGGAAGCTGAACAAGTGTGTCTTTGATAACCTGGTAGGCGACCTTGTGTGAATATGCATACTTTCACGGCAATTAACTAATTCTGCTGGTTTAGAAACTCGAGAAGAAGATTCCCGACCAGCCCAAGAACGCTACCCCCGTCGAATTGAGGCCAAAGCAGATATTTGCTGACGTTCGCATTGGACCTGGGGATGGCAAACCCTTTATTGCGGGACAGGACGCGAAGCAATAAGTGGCTAGGAGTAGATTTGTTAGATACACCGTGTATATTTTAACCAATTGGACGAATCGTTCTTTCTTCAGCAGTGTCCTGTTGTGCTCGACGAGGGACCCCATGGTTTTGACGAAAGGCACCATCTGACATATAGGTTTCGTTACCAGCTCGGTTCAAGGCTGTTTGTGTGGTTCGTGCTATCCTCTGTACAGATATATCAACGTATGCTTTGCAGGCATCCGCCGTATGTACGCGAATGCAGCATGCAAGGGTTGGTAGACGAGTGCAAGCATCCGTCCGCTGAAACTGTGCCCTTACGCTATTGCCAGGTGCGGTTGGGAACAGCCCATGTCATGTGGTATGTTGTAGAGAGCCTCGTTCTGTCTCTTAGATATTGCAACACTTGGAAGCTTTCCTCATCGTTTTCTTCTAGGTCAAATGAATACGAGTTGGCCATGCTTGCGATGTACCTTGTCATGAGTCAAGTACTGGCTATTGGGGCCAAGTGCAACTCCAAAATCACAAAGTGGTCATGGGAACTTTGTGTGTTAACGACTGTGCGTCCTCTGGTCAAGGTCTGCAAATGTCTCAAGGGACATGCAAAATAACAACATTACGCGGATATCTTTCCGAAGCTGCATATGATTTTGACTCTTTGTTTCTGCGGATCATTCCACAATAGCAACTCATATGCGCGAATCCGAGATGGTCGGCATGGCATGTTCGAAGAGGCTTCTACCCAAGTTCAAACTCTAATTACAACTCGGTGGGCATTGCGAATAAATCTCGTTGAATCCAACACTAAAGGTAACCATTTGTATAGATAAAAGTCATGCTGACTTCCAGAGACCAAGGTATACTTCTGGGGCTTTCTCTCGCGGTGCGATTTCCTCACACAGCTCCAGCATCATCCTTCTAGGCAGTAGGCAGCATTGGTTCTTTCTGATGAAGCTTATTTCTATCTACCCGCTGTTTCTGACGCGCGAAGCCACTTTATACAATCATCTATTGGTTCGTCTAGCCCATCCATGGCTCTCATATACTCATTTCCTCTATACCTACCTTTCCTTTTCCTCTACGGCACATATATCATTGGGGGCGAACCATTTCTACCCCGATTCTTCCCCTGCGCCACCCTCCGGTTATGTATGATATAGATAGCCTCCTGAAGAGCGGCAAAGACGATGCCAACCGATACCATGATGATCATGGTGCGAAGCCCAGTCCGATAACTACAAGAAGGGTTCAGCATCTGCCCAGACCAAATCAAGTATCGCAAGATCTTACAATGGGACATCACCGGCACGGAAGTATTGAGTTCCTACCATCAGCCCGCTGATGGCAGACATGACCCACATTCTGCAACGAAATCAGTATTCTCAAGTTCTGAACGGTCTAGACAGAACTTTGTTCAACATGGGGGAGGGTTTCGTTCTCACGCAATAGCAATGCTCCGCTCCCCCGGCTCCCTGCAGTTCAGCTGAACCCAAGAATTATGAACTGGATGATAGCCAACGGCGAAGCTGTTCACCGCAGTCCACAAGCCCCAGCGAGACCACTTGCCAACATGAGGATGAACCTGACGAGCCACAACCAAGGTAACGAGATAGCAGACCTGGGCGGCAATCACAGACCCGCCTCGCAGGTTCGTCCTGTCGCTCATGTACGCGAATAGGAAGACAACAATGAGGGCTAGAGAGGCGCCCACGGCCGCGAGAGCGTTGGCTGCAATGCGGTCGAAGCCAAGAGCCCTGCTCTTTTTCGTCAGCGGTTTCCGAACTCGAGAAGCGGCATGCTTTACGTGGCATTTCGACTCGATGTTTTCCACCTTACATGATGATTGACGGCGTATAAGTCGTCAAGGGGCTCCAGGTCGAAAACACGGCAAACGTCGACACATAATGCGGCCAGCGACGGTAGTGCTTGACAGTGCGCCAGACGAGCTTCCACGGTATTTCCAGCCCTTGGGCCCCGGGGCGCTTTTCCGCGTCGTCGTCTTCAATGCGGTTCTGGAGAAGGACCTGTTCATCTTTGGAAATGCGAATAATCCCACGGCCTACAAGCGGCCCAGGCTCGTCGGGAGAGCCAGGGAGGAAGAAGAGAAAGAGAAGCGAGACGCAAACGGTGAACAGCCCTTCAACTAATGCCATTGTTTAAGTCTTTGCTTAGCTTCTCACGAGGTGTTTTGCTTTTGGGGGGGAGGGCCTCACGCATGAAAAGCCATTGCCAACCACGGAGGCCACGGGCATTGTCTAGCTTCAGAATACCAGATGCCAAGAGGGGACTGATGGCATTGCCGCCAAACATGCCAAAGAAGAGAATGGCGACTCTTCGGGACAGCTCCCGCCTGCGGTACCAGGTTGACAAGGTGTACACGGCCCCGGGGATGTAGCCCGCTTCGCTCAGGCCAAGAATGAGGCGTACCAGCAGAAAGCCGGTGCGGCTGCGGAGGAAGACCTGCATGGTTGCCACGACGCCAAACATGAAGACCTGGGCGGACATCCACTTTCGCGGTCCAAACTGGCTCGAGTCAGTATCTGAGTCGGGCTGTTGCTGCTTGGGGCTGGTGTGTTTGCTCACTCGTTGCAGGGCCATGTTGCACGGGATTTCGAGGACGACAATGCCCATGAACATTAGTTGGTTGCCGAGGTTGATTGTGTCTTGGCTGATGCCGATGTCTTTGGCGAAACCTCCTGTCAGGGCGCTGGCCAGGTTCATGCGGTCGAGTTGAAAGACTAGGAGGCCGAGGAACAGGAGAGCCAGCACGGAACAGTCGACTCTGAAGAATGTCAGCTCGTTCAAGATCCTTTTGTCCGCGAAACGTGGCTGATGTCGGAATATTCTGGCTCACTTCCACAGCGCTTGCTTCTCTAGCTTTGGATCCCATTGTCGTCCGTCTGGGTTGCCTTGCTCGGCGGACGAGCTATCCTCGACAATCGCCTTTTCCACCCGTACTCTGGCCATTGTTTCTCAAGGACAATAAAAAGCTCCCCTGGAAAAAGAACAAGCGGTATGCGTTCGGTGAAATACAACTATAGTTGTGAGCATCTCGGCCGTTTAATAACTGTTCCCGGCGGCGCTATTCATGCATTGCGTGGCGGGCTTCCCCAGTAGTTTATTCGGCAACCCAAACCGACATGCCGTCTTCATCACGCAATTGCTTGGCCCTACCGATAAGGATAGGTATATTTTACAAGAATCACCATGATTCCAAAGATTTGCATTGCGCGCGAATGACATCGCCGATATTCGAGCGAACAGTGGGGAAGTGTTGTCGTTGAAGCGATGGCGTGATGAAGCTCAGTGATAGCTTGCTTGCAGGGACATGGGCACTCGCATAAAGCTTCCAGTCTCCCGGGTGGCCGTGGTGTTCTAGTCGGCATTGAAATGTGCGACCTGCTCCAGCCAGCGTCCAACTTGACGATTTGCAACCCGCGCATCTAGAGTCTATACAATATGCCTGGTGTAACTGTCAAGCGTGTTGCCGTAATTGGAGCCGGCCCAGCTGGCGCAATTGCTCTTGACGCCCTTGCCAAAGAGAAGACGTTTGATCTGATCCGTGTGTTTGAGCGGAGAGAGCGTCCGGGGGGCTGCTGGTACGTGAATAGCTTCGGTCTTGGTCTCGACTCCCATTGACGACGAGCAGGGTCGGCGACACGTTGCCGCCTCCCGCGCTGTCGGATTTCACGTCACTGGCGGACAGGACAGCCGATGCTCCGATTGCCATTCCGGAAACTCTCCCTGCCTTTACTCCCAAGTCGGACCAGCCACGGTTTACCGAATCGTCGGTTTATCCGTACCTCGAGACCAATATCAGCCATCTGCCCATGCAATTCTCCCAGGAGCCCTTTCCCGCAGACATTAGCGAGCGAACACGAGCTCTTTACGGAGACGGCTCGCCGTTCCGCCATTGGGCGGTGGTGAGGTCTTATATAACTGGCTTGTGCGAGCGCAACGGCTACGAGGACCTGATCTCGTTCAGCACCACAGTCGAGCGAGTGGACAAGATTGGGTCCGAGTGGAAGGTGACGCTACGCAAGGAGGGCAAAAACAGCGACTACTGGTGGACAGAGTGGTTCGACGCCGTCGTCGTCGCGAGCGGCCATTACTCGGTGCCTTATATCCCCGCCATCGAGGGCTTGGAGCAGTTTGAGAAGTCCCGTCCCGGCAGCGTCATGCACAGCAAACACTTTCGTGGAAAGGACAAGTTCAGGAACAAGGTAGGCCGGCTGATCGAAATTCCAACTCGACCTTGGGAACGGACGAATCACTAACGGGCCCGTTGGTCGCAGCGAGTCGTGGTTGTCGGGGCCTCGGTCTCAGCGGCAGATATAGCATTCGACCTGGCCGACTCGGCCGCGTTCCCAGTCCACGCCATCACCATCGGGCACAATCTCAACGGCTACTTTGGCGGAGAAGCCTTTGAGCACCCAAAGATCGAGAAGCTGCCGTCCATAGCCAAGGTGCAAGGTCGCACGGTACACTTAGTCGACAACAGGACCATCCCCGACGTCGACTACATCGTTTTCGGCACCGGATACAGCTGGACGCTCCCGTTCCTACCGCAGGTACCCGTTCGCAGCAATCGGGTCCCCGACCTGTGGCAGCATATCGTCTGGCAGCACGACCCAACGCTACTCTTTGTCGGCGCCGTGCACGCCGGCTTGACCTTCAAGGTCTTTGAGTGGCAGGCCGTCTACGTGGCGAGGCTGTTGGCGAACCGCGCGGCGCCGCTGCCGCGGCTGGATGAGATGCGACAGTGGGAGGCGGACAGGATCGGCAAGCGTGGAGACGGGGCCAGGTTTTCTCTCCTTTTCCCGGATTTCGAAGACTACTTTGAGAGCCTGCGAGGTTTGGCGGGAGAGGGCGAGCCTGGCGTTGGCAGGAAGCTACCCAGGTTTAGACGGGATTGGTTCAGAGAGTTTCTCGACGGCCACGAGCTTCGGAAGGACATGTGGCGACGACATAACAAAGCGGCCGCCGGGGCTGGCTCGACAGGAACGCTGGATGCGAAGCTGTAGAAGTTGCGTATTGGGCGGACAGTGTGAGATTAGCTGCAAGACGCCCTCTGTCTGTGTGTTTCTCTCTCTCTCTCTCTCTCTTTTCATGTGTGAATGTGTAACTCTATGCTTTCAATGTCATCTTGCTCGGTATGTTTGTAAACACACGAACTTGCAGGGACTTGCATATCATCAATCTTACCACGGCCAGCCAATACTATGCATGATGCCGATGCCGCGCTACGGCTCCGTTCCCCCAGCTCCTTTGAGTGCCGAACTTGCATGAAACAAGGATAATCCAGAACCATGGACTCAAATCACCGATTCGGTACAGAGTACATTTAATTCATTACTACTATCACGAGTGGTGCGTTTGCAGCTCCGCAGTGAGCAACGTCCTCCACTGCCCTTGACCACGGAGTGGAATCACCAGTCCCTCTTATTTCCAATAATTCCAGACGAGATAGGGAGTTGCAATAATCACCCTGGCTGTTTGGGTAGCCGCCGCCGTTTCATGTCCCTGACCGCATCTGCTACGCTTTTTACATCCTGCGCGGTATGTTGTCTGATATCAGCCGGCTTATAGACTACACAGCCACCTCCACAGACAAGTTCAGGCTTTCGGCCAGACCATCCCAACAATAATAAACTCACGTAAAATAAATATAATTGACCTACCAAGAAGCCTAAGCTTATAGTAAGAAAAAAAGGCCAGATACACATCCCAACCCGTACATTATCACGCATATTCGTGAATTCGCCCACGTTTTCACACTGAACAGTTACTTCACCTCCCCAACGCCAGTTAGCTACCCTACACCAACCAACCACCCATGCAACAGGGACAGCAAAAACATCGGAATCGCGAAATCCCACCCCGTCACGACCAATGTTGCGCGAATTACCGAGCACACTGAATACAAGATGCCGCGCTCTAATTCGCTGGTGTAGCATCTCCTTTGGTCAAATATCGCTCAACATGCGGTCCCTGTACATACCCACTGTCTCACTTCCCGCCCGATGAACATCGATCGTCAATCACGGCGATGAAAACCATCCCATCCAATCGGTCCGTATTCCTACTGGACGCCAGATTTTTTCTTTCTAGCCCTGTACATGAGATGAAACCCAGCCATCGCGGTGGGGACCATTGTGAAACGAGATGGCGCCGTCTGTTAAGATGAGGTCCGCTTGTTGGGCCTCGGCGGCAATGGCATGGAGGTAAAAGCCAAGGTATCACACGAGACCGTTACTGGATGCTTGGGGTGTATGCTAGGGATCCTAGCTGTGTTGATGTGAAAGGACGGAGATGACGCCTATGCAGAGCCATTTCCGGCCATTATCCCGACGCGAAGTACGGAGTAGCAGGGGCAGATTTTCGGGGTTTGGGATGGGCACAGCTTGTCAGTAATTTGATGGGGTTAAATGACGGGTCGGAATGCCAGCAAGTCAAGTGTTTTGTTGTTTGAGATTAGTCATTGGGTCAATTGGTATGATGAAGTTCATGTGAGGGCACACACTCTAACCCGTGTTTAGTCACCATCCGTGACATAACAAGATGAATCAAGTGAGGCGGCCTTATTATTGATAATTTTATAAGGTTAATGGTTAATAATAAAATCTTCATATCAAACAGGTGATTTTCGTCTTTTTTCTTAGAAAATACGATATTTATCCCTCTTACCTTTTACTCAAAAATAATGCTCTTTATTAATTATATACGCCCTTATAAAGTCGCGGGTGGTCGGTTCAACAGGGGTTGGAGTGAAGCAGAAAGCCGACATGCCTCATCTGATGTCGTGTCCGACGGACGGTAAGGGGCATGGCGCCTTGTACACATACAACACGGAGGGAGGGCTCGCATCTGGGTGTACCACGATCCTTGCCTCATTTCAGCAGTGACAGGGCCGAAGAGTCAGCTGGCGGAGATGACAAGCAAGGGAAAAAAGGCCACGACCACTTCGTGAACCTCGCCAAAGCCATGCTCTTGGCTACCTTGGCTTTCTGATAGTAGTACTAGTCAGCATGGACGACAGACGTGTCTGACGTGTTTTGCCACGTGTCGCGGAACCCTGGGCTTGAGGGGAAAAACTGAGAATACGGGCCATGTACCTATGCAGGCACGCGAGGAAGGAAAACGAGCAGCATAAATACCAGTTATTACCTGGGAGCTGCATACAGCCCCGGGCCGGTAACTTTTGGAAAGGAGCAAGGCACCTTGCGAGCCCGAGCGATGGAGGATGGAAGTACGGAGTATATATGGTCTGTACAACCAGCAAAGTCAGCAAGCACGATATACTCCATACCAAGGAGGCGATATCAAGCAGGATTGCAGGAAGCAAGCGCAGTTGTCCTGAACAGGCAGCACTTTTCTTTTTGCATGAATGCGCTTATGCATGCCATGTAAGTTTATCCACACGTCTGTGCAAAAGCATCTCGGGCGAATGGTTTGCGCAGGCAAAGATGGCCTTGTGACTCGCAGTTGTGAGCACATGTGGGACACGACCAGGGGTTGCGTGTAACTTAACCACCGGGCTTTGGCCCTCAGCCTTAACATTTTAACTTTGCTCTGCTCTTGGGCCGCTGTTTCAACTGCAAATCATATCGATCCTGCCGAACATCTCTGTCCAATGCCTCGAATCCCCCGCCTATTTGAGAGACTTCAAAAGCCTCGGGCTCCCTGCAAAAGCATATTGTGAAGCTTGATTCGTTGCAGATCTGGCATCTGTCCCCAAGCGTAGCCAGATCTGTGCCTATGCATCGACAACGGGCCCCCGAAATCCTCACCGCTAACTTCCAAAGTACCTTCATGTCGCCATGTCGTGGCGGCTTTGCGATTGAGCCTCGATGCATGCTCTTAGTAGTATAACAAAGTAAGTAGCTGGTTGAGCAGAAAATCGGGAGCCGCTTGTCTGTCACGGATTCCATGCTATTGTACGGAGTACGAGCTGTGGTACAATAACGCGGCCTGATCCGATGTCGCTTAAGTCCGACTATTTCGCCAAGTACGGAATGTTGCTTCAAGGATGCTGTGAGCGGGAGGACAGTTCAATTGTGGCTAGTTGCATTCCACTGTGTGGACGGATCCATGCTGTCACCGGGGTGAAGGGGTTTGTTCAGGTCGTGAATCCGTCCTGTGTCTGGATCTGTGCCCTGGAATGTAAAAGCAATGGCTCTTAGGAAACGAAACTAACGCAGGAACAAAGTACTAGAACTACTAAACCAAAATGTAATACTATTCTGCTTCTGCAAGTGTTGTGTAGCCTCCGATGCTCAGCTTCGAGCAGTGTTCGACAGCACATGGGGCTTGTCTTGGAATATTTCTTCGGGTTCGTTAAAAACATCGGATAGATGAGGTTTGTGCCCGCAAACACCAACTCTGTCTCAAAGAAAAGACCAGTTGACGTCAAAGACTCCCTCCCCCGCACGCAGGGCTAGGCGAGCAGATCTGGTGCAGAGCAGCACAAAACACTTTGTTTGAGACAATGAAGTCAGCAGCGTCCAAAGAGAAGCAACCAAAGAAACTTTGTGCTTGGACAAAATAGCGCCGGGAACTCAAGAGCCGCCCCCGGAGCGAAAAGGTTGTCTCTGAAGAATCTGCCAACTGTGGTTGGTGGGAACGTTTCCGACGATCGCTAATCATGGCCACGGCGACGTCTGGCCTGGTTGTCTCCGGATCTGCAGACTGTGACGCTTCAATGTCAGGCACGTACCACAATGGTTGACCCTAAGAAATCTTCCGCAAATGAAGCAAATTCTCTCCCCGGTGCATCCTGGACGAAGACCGACTCGTAAAGAGCGGGAAGTCGGCAAGGCGAACCAAACATGGCTTCCTCTCATGGGGATTCACGGTACGAACACCAAAGCAGGAAATGGCGAAGGACAAAAAGGGGGAGGAGGAGAGTGGGCCACTCGCCAACTCGACAGCCATCCCAAGAGATGAGGGATGTTTCAGGGACGAAGAGCCCCGCTATCGTTTGTAGCTTGTTCACTGGGACCCTTCGAAACGACAGGATATGATTGGTCCACTGACTTCTTCAACCCATGCAAGCCTGGCGCCACAGCACAGGGAGGGCAAGCCAGGGGAAATATTGGCGGGAGAGCCGTGCGAGTGCGTTGTTTTGGCGGGCCAGGTCCAAACTTTCCGTCCTGCTACTGGGCAGCCATGCGGACAGTACTTAATGTATATACAGCCTGGCACTTAGTAGTCTGGTACCTTCATCGATGCTTGCACAGTCTGTCTGTTGCTTCGTACACGAAGTATCAACCAGCATCAAACGGCTTAAACCCTCAAGGTGCGCTCCGTAATATAAACAATGGCCTCAGAACAATAACTGACAGTCCTTCCCCGCCGCCATCATCAAGTCTGATTCACAGACCATGTTGCTCATCGCTGCGTGGCGGTTTCTGCTTTGCTTGACCAAGAGCCAAGCCTGTTGGCCGGCAATAAGAGCTGGAGCTGTTGTTGCCTAGGCCATTTGCGCCACTTTGTGCAACAGGTAACTTGAACATCAAACATGTTGAATATTGCAAGGTAAACGTATTTGCTGTGGAACAAAGGCAGCGCCACTCAAATATACCTTATATTAAAGGATGATGCGCCCGGCTTGCTGTTGGCCATCGCGACGCAGGGAGCCATGAACAATTATATGAGGATTACGAGTGCTTTGTAAAATGAGAGCTTGAAATGAGTTTTGTTCCTCATGCAACATGAACATGGTTACTGCCCCTGACAGAACTCGATGGACAGAGATGCAGCCGGACGTGGAAATTCCCCAGCTTCTGAATTCGGCACTAGTATGTAATTGTGACGAGAGATGACCAACAATGACCGAAAAATCGCTTCTGTGGTACGTAGGCGGTTCGGCTTGGATTGATCCAGTTAGTGTGCAAAGAGCCATGATGGTGATGTGTTTGGTACGGCACCGTCGACTGCTTGACCCGAAGCCATGCTGTCCATGTTCAGTGTCGATGCAACACAGGATCAATTCACCCCTCGCCAAGCGCCAGGCCCCATGTGGCAGCCAGGCACAAAGCGATTAGCGCCAGGGGCAGGTGGCTCTGTGTGGACAGACCTTCAAAGGCTTGAGGCCCCCCCGGTCTCTTCGTCTGGACAGGGGACAAGGGTCGCCGGGCGCTCATCCACTCCATGTCGTCTTCGGACATCGAGGCGTTCGTTTGCCCGCGCCAGGTACCAGGCTCCTCAAGCCCCCAGGCTCTTTGAACACTGGCTGAACCCGAACATGCTTGTCTGTCCGATGTGAGTCGACTCTGTTCGTATCATTGCTGTGTGTGGAGACTGCCGGCGCCGCGCTTTAATGTTTGCTCTGCCTGCTGCCATGGCTCATACGGAGTAGTACATGGCTCTCTGCAACGGGCAGCTACCTCTTCGTGCCACTGGCCGTTCCTTCCAGTCCTTATTAACATCGCACGGCCGCGCCGTCTAGAATGCCGCTCTTCTTTTTAGTCCACCGTTCGCCCTCTTCATCTCCCCCCCAAAAGCGAAAGACCTGGTTGTCGACTGCCTAGACGGCATTGCTACCTCTTTTTCTTCCTGTTCACTCCTTCAACAGCCTTTCGCCCTCCGCTCCTTTGTGTGTCCTTGACGGCACGTTACGCTCCTTGTGATTTTACCCCTTCAGATTTTCTGCTGTGCGGCTACTACTTGCGCATTGTCAGTCTGCGAAACTACGCCCTCAGGTTCCTCTCGTCGTCATTCGCATCCTCTTCTCGTCCTTCCTTGACGCCTTCCGCTTTGCCGATTTCCTATCAACAGTGTGGTTTCGCCCTACTTCGAGAAGCCACACGAAAACGTCAGCAGTGCTGCCCAGCTGGTTCTGAAGAAGACAACAGACTATATACACAACAGTCAGCGCTTTCCCGCACCACCGGTTACTTCGCGGTCAAACATTTACAAAAGGTAATGGCATTTGGGCTTTCTCTCCCCTTGCAACTATACTCAATGCTTTTTTTCTTCCTCTCTCGCCGAGTCACTCTAGATGGGCATGTATACTTCTACTTGGCTGTCATCACGGGACTTGTGCATGGCAACGTCATGTACATTAGCAGACGTGCGCTCACAACACCACGACACCGCCGTATATGTGGTGAGAAAGCTAAATAAGTGCATTCTCCACTTTGAAGCGGTCGTCTTGACTCTCAGGGTTTGTCGTCAAATCCATTATTTTGTCTCGGCATTCCCTCTGCAACATTCCAGCGCCTAATGTCGCCCAGCCACCGCGGCTCCGCAATCCAACTGTCTCCTGGTTGCAAATGATGAAAAGCCCCTGATTTTGTTGGACGAGCGACAGCGTCAAGATGGTGTCAACTGCATTTGTCGCTGCTTTACTGTGATTGTCCTCTGCTGAGACATGGACGAATGCGGCCCGAACGACACCAAACACTGCCTGGCCATTTTATATATACTACTGATGCTCCAAATGCACACAAGCTAACTGGTGGTAGATAACCAAAGCTGCTCAATATGAGGTCTTCGTTGTTAGCCGTGGCCGCCTGTGCCGTACTGGCTGCCGCCGGTCCATTGAAAAAGCGTGCTTTGACGACCGAATGGGTTACGGAATATTTTACCGTCACCGTCACCGCAGACGACTCTGAGCCTACTCCCGAGATTCCCGCGGTTTTCGTCGAGACCGAGGTGGTCACTCTTACTCCTTCTGCTCCCCCAAAGGTCAAGCCTACGCCTGTATTTCCCGATTTTCCTTCGGTAGAGATCAAACCTTCGACTTCGATTTTTTCACCACCGCCTAAGCCCACTGTGATTCAGCCCAAACCCGAGGTCTCAACTCCTGCCGCTCCTCCTCCTCCCGCGACGACTTCTGCCGCTCCTCCCCCTCCTCCCGCGACGACTTCTGCTGCACCTCCTCCGTCGCCTTCATCCGGCAACTCGGGTAGTTATGCGGACAAAATGGTCCAAATACACAACGAGTGCCGTAGCAAGCATTCCTCTCCGGACCTAAAATGGGACCAGAATCTTGCCATTACTGCTGAAAAGATTGCCAAGTCATGTAAATTTGTGCACCAGATGTAAGTCATGGCATTTTTGAAAGAAAAATACTTTGGTTGAAACAATCTCTTACACAAATGCAGGGACGTCGACGGTGGCAGCTATGGCCAGAATATTGCAGCCGCCTCCTCCGATAAAAACAGCAACCCGACCGATTTTGGCGTCAACGCTGTGGGCGAAATGTGGTACAAAGGCGAGGTGAAAAACTACACGCCGGCATTTTATCGCTCTGGCCCTAGCAACGTTCCTCTTGGCGACTATGGCCACTTCACCCAGGTAGTCTGGAAAGCGACGACTTTCGTCGGTTGTGCAACTGTTCAATGCGGTGCAGGGTCAATCTTTGGGATGCAGTCATTATTCACTGTCTGCAACTATAAGGTCCAAGGTAAGAAACTGACCTCAAGTATCTCCTATAACTTTCAAGCCAGATTCTTACATATATAATTTAGGCAACGTCGGTGGCCAGTACCCTGAAAACGTTCTGCCGCCCAAGACGGGATAGTAGAGCCCAATGCCATGAATGCCAGTGATTGTACTATGCACATAACCCACGAAACTCCCTGGACGTGCAATCCAAGCAGGGAGGGAAGCTACATGGAGAGTTTTGTCTCGTGATTGAGGCCGGGTCATGGATGTGGAGCTTGCAGCAGGGTATCGTGAATTTCGCTTCTCACCTGTATGTTATGTTACATGATACTTTACGATCTTGGTCTTCATAAAACTAGGATTTTGTTCATTTTGTTTACTTTTCTTCCTTTGGCCGCCTGCTGAACCGTTGTCATGCGATTCAAATGGCCTTTCTACTGCATGTGTTGGGGCCATCATGACGATGCAATATTACTGATGTCTGTTGTACATGAGAGAGCGCCGAGACGGAAGGGAGGACAATGACTGGAAGCGCTGGATGTTTCGTATATTTCGTTCTTCTTATCTTAGCAAAGATGCTTTTATGCAGAATTGACGGTTCCAACGCGCGTGCTCTGCAGCCTCGTATGTGCTGAGTTGACCGGCGTGGTTCAGCTTGGTGATAACTTGCCCGCCTCTTGAGACGAGGAACTTCTGTCAACTCATGCTGAGCCCTACCGCAGGCTGGGTGTTGTTTTATTCCTCCTTATTGGCGTTTGCAAAGTGTCGAGTTGATTGTTGCCTGTGTGAGTCGTGTTCGACAATTGTTCTTTATCGGCTACGAACCAATCAAACCTCCTGCAGAGTGAGATAAAAGGACCAATGGTACATGAAGGCGTCGAATAGCAAACAGACCAAGTCACGTTTTGCAATTGCGAAAGCACAGTGCCTATGTACTTCGCCGCAACGGCGCTCGACAAGATGTGCCCTTTTCATCTAGTAGAGAAGGCTGAGGGTGGTCAAGTCTGGTTGGTTTTGACGTGGGGAAACCCAAAAGCCTTTGAATGATTGAGAATAGCGAATAAATAAATGAATAAAACTACAGCACCATGGTTTTTGAATGCAAACTCGCACCAATGGGTTGAATGTCACTCACAATGCCACTGGCAATCCATGTCTTCCCCAGTCTGAGCTGATGGAGCTCCTATAAGTGGCGCTGGGAGGTCTTGATTTGGTATCGGCATCTTCTGTTTTTCTTTGCAACAAGACCACCACCCACCCCTACATGATCTTGGTCAACGTACGAGGCTGTCGAGAATTCAAGTAAGCCAAATATGGAAACAAGCATGTTAGCGCAAGCCAAAGCCGAGGTCGACCAAACTTGGGTTTACACTGCTTACATGTAGGAACCCCGCGTTCAACTTTCACGCCTCGTCACTCTCCATCCGCCCGTCATCGTGAACCGCATCATATCATGGACCTCGAATCAACAGTCAGACTCACCGCAGAGTGCCTCTGCAGAAAACACACATTCAGCGCAGAAATACCCAAGTCGAGACTTCCTCTAGAGGGCAGCGTCTGCCACTGCCATTCGTGTCGCCACTCCACGGGCGCGCTGTATGTGCTCTTTTCGACGTGGCCGCGGCCGCGTGCCGACGTCGACACCAGCGGCCTCCGGAAATACCAGTTTTCCGCAAACATCGCCAACCTCTTCTGCGGGACGTGCTCGACGCCCATGTTCTCCGAGCTGGCCTGGGACCCGGGCAGTCTCGGCGTCTACAGCGGCCCGTTGAAGAACATGGACGTCGCCCCGATCAGGCTCACCAACCACATATACGTCGAGGATACCGTCGACGGCGGGGCGTCGGTATGGCTGAGGAGGCCGAATCCCGACGGGGACGAGATCCCTCGCTACTTGACGCGCTCTGGACAGATCCCCTGGAGCTGGCCGGGGGCATCGACTTTGGCAGAAGAACCCGGGGGCGGGCCGGTGCAGCAGTCTGTAGGTATTTCCTGCCACTGCAAGGGCGTCAACTTGGTTCTTCGTCAGGGGGACTATGCCGGCGGGAAGAGGGGGGAGTTGCCGTGGTTCATCGACCCGAGGAACAACAAGAGGCTTGCTAGTTTTGACGCCTGCGACTCGTGTCGGCTTCACTTTGGAAACGACCTTGTCCACTGGACATTTACCGACTTGGCTGACATAGCCCGGGCGGATGGGGGTGCGTTCCCCCGGACAATGACGGAGCTCAGGACGGCCGTGGATGCGGGCGACGCGGCGGTTGGAACGCTGGCGTGCTACCAGTCGTCGCCGGACGCGCACCGGTATTTCTGTAGAGTTTGCGCCGCGGCCGTTTTCTACGCTTGTGAGGATAGGCCTGATATTGTGGACGTGGCGGTTGGCCTTCTTGAGGCGCCGGACGGGGCTAGGGCCGAGAGATTCCTGTCTTGGACGTTGGGGGAGACTCCGGTTTGGGTGGACGATACGAAGGGCGGTTGGCGAGAAGGGTTGATGGGGAGGGTGCAGAGTGATGCCGAGGAGTTTAGGCTTGGGAGGGGTTATGAGAAGAGTTGGAGAAGGATTGCGAAGGAGGGCGAATCGGGATTGTCATCCTGAAACCGAGGCATGAGGATGGAGTGTCGGTGATGGAGAGGGCATGTTTGCTGTTGGTTTTCTGGTTCCCTGACAAGTCGATGCCTACAATTTTTTTTTGGGCAACGTGCCTGCGTTCGGCTGCAGGGGCGAATATAGGTCATGGATTGGGACTTGGAGACCATACCACTTGTAGAATCCGCCGGAGCTTCGTAGTACTTGATCGAATTGTTGGTCTTCCTTTTCTAGGGGGCTGTCTGATGATGACGGTTGTATTGATTAGCACGACGCTCTGTACTAAGCACTTTTTTTGCTCTTTAGATGTATTTGGCGAAATGCCATGTCTTTTCGCATTCATTCCCTTGATGTTGTTGACCTTATACGCATAAGAAGGATAAAGGCAGCCGGTATCCCCTTTTCTGCGATCTGACTCATGGGAGAGGCTAGAACGCGTGGAAGGCTAGAAGACTGACGACTGGAGGGAGCCGCATACCGTATGCGGAACTGCCATTTTCTGTATGGAGACATCTCGACAAAACTATTGACTTGGTGGCAACAGTGTGACACGAAAGTGCGCGCATAAGCGCCGCTATTCATGTGCTGTTCTACAGACGTTCAGCCGCAACCGCCAAACATTCAAGGGCCATTGAAGACCATGTCGTCTCCATTGGTTATTGGAATCCATCTTTGAATGTCATACAAAAAGTGGCTTAAGCTACTCCCTCAGCCTTCCTGTATTTTCTGAACACTTGTAGGTATATAAGCGCCCAGCACAATGCTTCCCCTTGCGAAGTAAAAGCCAACAGAGAGGGCGAGTTTCTCTGGCTTTATTTGACATTATTCCCCAGTAGACATGAAATAGCGGCTTGAAAAGAATGGAAGATGCCATAACATGTCGCGACTTGTCCCCCATCCCTAGCAGGAGGGTTCTTGTTAGCAAGAGGAGAAATCCGCACTCCGCGATGGACAGAGAGGTAATGACGTCAAACTAAGACATCTGTGCGACGAGCCTATGTACAGTATACATGTCAATGTGGTATTGATAGTGCATCTTGTGTATCAATGAGACTGCAGAACGTGCCAGTCCAGTCGTACCTGTTGATACGTGGTGGCCTGCAGGTGATCTACCGAGCTGACGCTCTTGACATGGAACACGGCAGCCCACAAGTACTCGAAGACAAGGCATGTAAGAAACAAAGCTGTAGCTGATGTGTCAGTCTCTATATAAGTCTATGTGTTTTTTCGCATTTCCATTGATATTTATACATTGGTTATTGAGAAGGCTGTGGTAGCAGTATCTTTATATTGCACAACACCGCTTTGAAGATTCAATCTGCTGTCGCCCACGTTCAACTACTTTGGTTCACCATGGCAGACACCTCACCTGCTGTTGACGGTCTTGTAAACGTAGAACTAAGACAAAGTCAGCGAGAGGCTGCTCAAGAAGAACGCCACGGCTCCCTCGTAGGGCTCAACAATAGAAGCACCTAAGAGATTGAGGCAGATATAGGTGAGCATTTGAGACCCGTGGCATCATATCTTCCGTCTTGGGAGCACAATATAACTCACCTCACCACTGACACCTCACCACCCAACGATGAATCCGGCGATCAGCTCCAAGCACCCGACGACAATGGACGCAGCCGCGACAGCTCGTCCGAGTATATAGAGCCAGTTGAATCAGAGGAAGCAGTCAAGCTAGGATACCCGTCGCTGAATTTCCGATTCCTAAGATGTAATTCATCCAGTCTTGAATGCTCAGAGGTCCAGTGACTCGGTCACAGATCCATTCCCAATAGTCGTTCATCCTCTCCCTACCGAGGCGGACCTGTTCTGGGGAATGCTTTGAACCTCCTGCTCCGCAATCTATGGCGGAAGATGTTATGGCGTTGATGAAGATGGGGTTGTTATCTCTGATGCTCTTCTTGTGGGAAGCAACTTCCTGTGAGGTCTTGGTCGAGTTCATACTGGTACGGCAACCACTGCTCTAAAGCGGTTCCGGCGGGCCTTGATGCCAGATCATCGACACCCGGATAGATAGCTTGCGTAAACAAATCATAATCATCTTGAACAACAGAATCAACTGGGGTATCTTCCCCGAGAGGCCCAACTCTGTATTGGTTGAAAGCAGTTTGTTCTGGTGTCACAGGAGTATAATTCTCGGCTTCAGGGTTGTTGCCCCAAGTAGGTTCCAGCGGCGTGGGCATGACACCTGTCGTCCCTGCTGATGCTGCAACTGTGGTGCTGGTGCCAACATCCGCCAAAGGTTGGTCGCATGCAGCGGTATGCCGAGCAGGAGTCGGCTTTGTTCGTAGACGACGGTTTCGTGGTTGGGGATTATCAAAATGGGGCGATTTCCACGGCCTGAGCATCATGGCGACGAATTCGTCTTGCCGCGCCCTGAAATAATCTGCTATGCTCTGTCGGACGGGTTGTAAGCTCGGTGGCAAGTCGTGCATGGCCGCCTCCCAAGTCATCTCTTCCGCGGGTAAATGATTCTGGATGGCGCGCACTTCAGCCGAGTGATCTACGTTGACAAAAGGACTATGGGGCCGAGGGACGCCAGGGCAAAGACATTTAAATATCTCATACCAGCTGTCGCTATCGTTTGATGCCCTGCTGGACAATTGAGCTCTCTGCTCGGGCGTCACGAGGTCCTTGGTTGGCGGTGGTTTGGCCGTGCACTCCCTGGCTTGTTCGTGAAGCTTGCATTCCATTTCATTCTTGAAACTTGTCCAGCATGTTGCACAGGAGTTCTCTATGGCATGGGGCTTGCGATTTAGGTGGCCTTTGAGTCTTGATATCTTGTCGAATGCGCGTTGATGGCATACGTGGTCCTGGTTTCCAGGACGCTTTGCATAGGGGCAAGCCCAAGCTTTACCAGGTCCCATTACACCATTGGATCCAAACGGCGGCATGATATGAGCCCCGGTGAGGTAGGGGGCGTGGCGGATGCGTCAAGTCTGGTGTGCCTCGTCAATGTTTTGCAGAGCTCCACAACTCGAGTGAGTATGGAGAGAATTGAAGGTAGAAATTCCGCGAAAGCTGGATACCTGGACACTTTTAGCCTAGTTCATTGTGCAAGACGCAAATAGCTACAAGTGTTGGGCTGATGTCAAAGTAAGAATTGAGATGTGAAGAATAGAAACACGTTCAAGAGTGAGGGCAAGCCAGAGTAACCGTTCTCCCACGTCCAAGGGCGGCGGATCATTGAGTGGCCAACATGAATGGTGCAACCTGCTTGATCAATGGCTACGCAGCCACGGGATCCCTAGTAGCAGTACCTGCGTGGTACGTGGCATACTTTCCTGAGGCTGAGCACAAAGCCACCTTGGGACGGTTGGTTGGAGTTGGGTGATGACTTCAATTGATGTTATTAAGCAAAGCGGCGCTTTGCTTCCATGTCCGTAATACGAGTCCCTGAGTGCTACGCCACTGTAATTACAAGCCTTGTATTATAAAAACTCAATTTATAATCGGTCTAGATAACCTTGAATCACCGCGATTGGCTTGCATTTAAAGGCCGGTGCGTAGCTTTGTGCATCATCGCGAACCTGCCTTTTGGTGTTGTGCACCTTCCAAGGCGACCTAGCAGCTTCAATGTTCCAGTCAACCAGCAGCTTCAACAGCGCTGCAGGCGGTCCCCGGCAGGGCCCCCGGAGGAGAAAATAAAAAGACACAAGCTCTAGGAAATAATGCTAGCAGCCCAAAAAGCCTCGAATTCAACAGCTTCAACGAGCCCAAATTCAATAGCAGCTTCAAAAGCCTAGCAGCTTCAACAGGCCCGAATTGCGCAGCAGCTTCAATTTTGGCCCGCCTGGCTCAGCGCTTTGCTTACACCTATGAAAAGGGCCTACGTTGTCATCGGACCTACATATAGTAAGTGAGGTTGAGCCACCCTTGTGTTAACTTGGTGGTAGGAAGAGGGAAAAAGGAGAGAAAAACATTTACTATTAATTCTTCAACTATATTCTTTTATTTACTTCTAAATTGAAATATCCTTGGGCTGGCGTGGTTAGATGATAGTAGTATCAAAATACGAGGAAGGAGACCCCGGCGCCCCACTCTGAGTCTGTGAGGTCGGAGTGACAAAACAACAGCACAAAATGGGCGTGGCCACGCCACATGTATTGATGTGTTAGTACTCTGTATTGAACACTTATATCCTGCAACACCGAGACTAGCGCCACTATAAAGTTTAATAATCCAAGGCTAACTCGGACTCTTAACCCTAACCCTAACCGATACCAGCCCCACGAGCTGGTATCAGGTGGGCACCTGCACCTAATACTATCATGTCTTCTAGGTCCTCCGCTTGACACGGCGATGCTGTATCGTGCGCACTTCGAGGCATGTTCGAGACTCATTGGTGGGCAGATTACCTCGAGTGCCGGGCGGGGAGATAGCTCGGCATGGGCTTGGTCACTGTGACCACTCCGACCCCAGACCTCAGAGTGGGGCTTGGTCACTTGCTACACCTGGATGGGTCTGGTATTTTTTTAAAAGTGGGACCAGACTGTACTATCATACTATGTACAGCCTGTGTAAATCGCCGCGAGAACCAGACAGCTTGGCGACAGCCGTCAACACAAACTCCATATTGCTTGTGCACATATGTTCGGCTACGTTTTTATATAAAAGACGGGGGCAGGTCCAGTGGGTGACCTCAGCCAATATGTCGCCAACACTGGACCACGTACAATATGTACCAATCATATGTATATAAACGCTCATTGCCTTCGGGTTTGGATGTTACCCTGGCCGTCAGCTCTCCAGTCCCTCCAGCGAACGAAACAAACACTCTCAGCTACGGCGAACGAGCGGCCGGAGCCACACTCGCCGTTCTCGCCTTCTCCATTATGTGCATCGCCTACTGGACCCTCGCAAAGGTCACCGGCTATCTCCTCTGTACTGCCAAATACCCTTCTGCCGCGTTGGCGGCGAATATTGGTACAATTCTCGAGGCCGCCTGGCCAGAGTCCACCAGAGCAGCAGATGATCTCGCTTGCGAGAGGAAGAGAAATCTTCGCAATGCAATCCGGCTCATATACTTGGGAGACGTGACGGATGAGCAGCACCCACACAGGATTGGCAGAGGCATGTCTCAATGCGAAGCTACAAAACCTGACGGAGTATCTGAGTGCTTCCTTTGGATCGCTGGTGGCTGCCCCATCATGAAGGTTGTAATTCAGATAGCCATCTGGGAATGGGTCAGCATCTGGCTGATGGTACTCACCTTGTTGGTGACGTTGATCCATAACAGCTTCTTCAGCCACGGGGAAGGCCCTGACAGCAAGCCGCGGCTCTTTGTGGTTTGCATTTACGCGGGGTGCTTTGCCATCCATGCCTGTCTTGTCTTGTTCTTGTGTCTGGGAATCTTGACCCAGGCTTGTGCCAGTCAGGCCTGGAGCTTGCTGAATCGATGCCACTTCGCTGTCGTCGACCGCCATCAGCTTGTCGAGCACATCCGTGACGAGCGCAACCCCCTCGAGTTTGGTCAAATCGAGAAATCGGGCATTGCAAGTACTTCCTTGTCCGAACCCGGTAGCTACCTCGCTGCCCTTGAAGGCCGCGACCCGGCCCCAAGGACTACACGATCCGAGGCGGAGAAGGAGAGACTCGACATGGCACACCGCGATGTCGCACACAATCAAGAGAAGTTCCGAGACGACATGGGCACGTGTGCTGACAAGGCTCTGGACCTGGTGCTCCTCAACATTGTTACTGCACTCAACATCTGCGTTACCCAGGCCTTCAGCGCTTGGACAAAGAGGCCGCTGATAGACAACGCGAGCACGCAGATCGGCTCCATTGCCTTGGCGACTGCCGTCTTGTTGGGAATGGCGTCCATGTTCCGCAGTGCACTACAGCTGAGCACGGTGAAACAAACGTACGGCCTGCTCCTTGGCCTGAAGGAAATCAAGACCAATCTTCAAGTCCTGGAGTATGCCGACGGCCGTCCGTTCCGGGGCTCAATTGTTGGCTTTTTCCATGGATACCTTGAGGCCCATCCCATTACCCTGGCATCACTCCTGCCCACATCCAGCTGGGTCGCAATGTTGCAGGCGTTGTTGTTTGGCCCCATGTTCTCCCTGCTTCCCAATGCAGATGAACGCACGCGGCGCTCAAATGGCACCAACGGCAAACTGTGTGTCCAGGCCATGGGCCAGGATGTGGTGTTTACTACATACGGCACAAACAGGCAGAGCATCGACTCACAGGCTTTTCAGAACGTCAACTCAATCAACGTCTGCTGCAGCTTCGACCGGGCCCGGTTTGACGAGGTGTTCAAGGAGTCCAGCGAGCCAGATCCGACAGAAAGTCCCGAGATGTCGGGGAAACAGAATACAGGCCCAGTCTCCATCCCGTCGTCCTCCACGTCTACGCCGCGTTCCAGTGGCATTGAGCTCCGGAAGCTCTATCGAAGTACTTGCTCCGAACGTCCATAGGCCCACCATACTTCAATGTTACTATCTAGAAATAATGGTTTGAATAATTGACTACCTTGGTAGTTGGACCAAATGCAGCCCGGGACAATCTGCCCTTCGTTTATATATGTATATTCATGTTTTTGTTGGCAGGTACTATTCGCGTTGGCGGCCTTCAATTCGAAATGTCCGGCCAACCAAGACATAGCAATCGCTGAGATAGATATTTGAACTCAATTGACCCTCGCTTTTGATGAGAATTTAGATGAATCGCTATGACGTGGAACGCCAGTCGTCGACGCGTGATGTTCCACAAGGCCATGAGCGCCACTTATGCCTTGTTTATTCGCTCCGGCACTCGGCTGATGGCTGGTGCATCCCCTTGCGGCGTTAAGGTGTCGTTCAGGTAGCGGTCCATTTTTCTGTAATACCGGACCTAATATATACTTTTTTTGGTGATAAAATTAGCTGTAGGCTGTGATAAATATTAATATAGCTTTATGTAACTTGGGAACTTTTGGTACTTTTATTACTATACAAATTACTAGTAGGCCTATATATTTTTTAGTTTCAGATCTTTTACTAGTCCACATCCTTGCTCGGTACCGCAAGTGGCACCTTGACGCGAGCAAAGGGGATGCAACAAGGCGTGATGCCGTCAACTGGTGTGTGTCGATTGCCAGACTGCCAGTTACCAAATTGGTTCGCCGGTTCCATAAGCCACGTGGTTTCGCCACCAAGGCGCACCCAACTGTCTCCCGAACGGGTTAGATACATATACACCTGCTCGACCTGTCGACGGTAATTCTTCAACAGGGGTGCCTGTCAAGCCTGCAGGGCCTAGGCTCTCCGAGTTCCCTTATCGGCCTGGCTCTTGTCGGTCTCCTCCCGAGCGCCGAGGATTGATGGCTGTGACCCAAGTAGGTCAATAATACGTTAGGTGAAGGAGCTGCTGCGATAACGCATGCCCGCTGCCACTTGTGCCCACCACTTGGGGATTGCCTCTGGTATGTATCCTTGATCGCTCCATGTCTGCCGGGCCGGCCTTGTTGAAGCCCCACTGTCTCAAAAGGACTCTCCGCCCTGTTCCTTGTCAGACGGCTTCGGCGCAGATGTAAACTCGGCCGACGTTCGCCCTAACGTGCGAAGATCATGTTGAATCTTCTGGCAGCCAACCAGACATTTTGGTCCAAGTGGAGCCTCACTGTCGTTGCATGGTCATCCCGGTGTCAGGATCTGGGGAACGGAGCAGATTTAACTAGAACTAGGATCAATGTTCGCCTATTCTTCTGTGGCCCTTTTAAGAAAAGCTTTCGGCAGATCTGCAGACAGCAGTGATGTGAGGTCTCAGGTATCCAATCAGAAGCTAGATTTTAAAGGGCACACGTATTTACTAGTAAATTAGGTGATGGTAAAAGCCCTTATAAGAACTTTAGAAGGCCGAATACAAATTTCTCCATGATAATGTCCCGAATTTTATGCTGGCACTAAAGTCACCCGGGGTCACCAGTTGCCTGCAGGGGCGTTAACATTGAACACACCAGAGGGGATGTGTGGTCAATCCTGGGAAGTGCCTACAGTAAGGCTACCGTTGACCGCCTGAACTGAGGTCAATACAAGTAAAGTAGATATACTTCACGAAACTCGGGAGTGACATTGGCGCATGCACCTGACTTCAAGGTACCAGACAGGTCGCCAAAAACAATATGCTTGGCTCATTTATCGATAAAAGTTGTTTTGGCTACCTCTAAGTACTTAGCTTACATGTAGGTACTTAAGTACCTAACTTTGCAAGTCCGGGCAAGCGCGGTGGTTCAGGAGCCATGATGAGTGGCTGTGCATACCTGCAATACTGCACATGTGTGAGAGGATCAATTGATGTGACCAGGCTTGTGGCATGCAGCGTCGCCAGGCTGGTGCCCTCGCGGCAGGGCGAAAACGGTGGTCCCCAAACAGACCCGGTGACTTCGGAAGAATATGCTGCGCGTGGGAATAGTTCAGAGCCGGAGCCGGAGCCTTTTGATGGTGTCGATAGGATCAAGTCCAGGTTTGGGCTCTTCAGAGTTGTCCTGGTTTGGTTGCGTGAACCTGCCTTCATTCTGGGCGCCACTCCAGATAGAATGCGGCAGGATGATACGGAAATGAATGTAATGGGAGGTGCTTTTGGCGACGGCCAAGAGGAGGAGGGAGGCGAGCAAGCTCATCCTCGGACTGAAAGAGCCTAATTGCATCGCAGCTCGGTTTCTATCGCTTGGTGTGGCTGGACCTGCGCTGTGGAGGGCCCTTATTGTCCCCTCTGGAGCTTGTGTGAGGATTCGATAACAAGAAGAGGCATGTAATACTCAGTCGCCTCAGTATTGTATGTACTGAAAGTGAAGGTGAATAAATAACTGCAGTAGTAGCTGCGAAAAAAAAAAAAAAAACTAAAACTTGAAACCCTAAAAGGCATTCTTGAACGAGAGCCCATCCAGAAGTTTGCGGAAAGGCACCGCGCCACATGCGTCTATCGACATGGGCTCGCCGTCATCTCAGGACAGGTGATGTTTTCTTCCTACAGAGTGGATCACACAGGAATAAAAGATGCGGTATTATTCTGTCGATTATAATCAACTATACTGGAGCCAGTGCCCCCCATTCAGATATCAAGTATATAATCAAGCCACCCTTGGACATTTCATCTCGATATCCAAGCAACAAACTCCAGCTAATAATTACAACCCAAATAGACGCTTTCTTCCGCAATGCTAATCAAGCAGAGCCACCTGCCAACCTGTCAGTGCCATTCGATTCATACCACTTGACCTCTGCTCCGCCTCGAATGTATCCCAGCCTGTCATACAGCGACCTTGCTCGAATATACTTGTCCAACTTCCAGTAGTTGTCGCGAATCTCCTTTGCCACCAGATCGCGCTTGGCCTTGTATTCCTGGCCCTTGGGGCCGTCGCCATGCAAGACCCATTCCTTGGTGGCGTCCTCAAACCTCATTGCAATATCCTCCCGTTCCCGCAGAAGCCCGTCTCGAGTAGCGGTATCCTTCATGATATCATTTTCGCCCTCAACAGGCTCTTTATATTCATACGCCCAGTCCTCGTCGCCACCAAGCTCCTTGATGAGCTGCTCCGGGGCGATAAATTCCTCTAGGTCCTTACGACCATACGTGAAATGAACCTTGGCGGCAATAACGGGATCCAGCCAGCCGTGGATAATCCTCCAAATGCCTTTGATCCTTTGTTAGCCGCGGACTTGGGGTGGTAAACAACATAGGCCCGGGGCAACGTACCCTTAAACACCCAGGGGGCGTTGTGTATCAGGACAACGCCCAGCGACTCGGGGTAGTTGGCTTCAAAGCACATAATAATAAACTTGACCGGGACATAGTCCATATTTGCGAGACTGAATCCCGACATGTCAAAGATGAGGCACTGTCCGTATTAGCATCGTTTGACGGGCGAACAGCAGTGCCGTCTGGTCCAACTTACGGCAGTTTCGATGGGCGGGTTGAGGACGAACCGCGCCGTCTCAATCAGGTACGTCGTGTACCGCTCGATGCTCTCTACACACTGGTCAGACGCTTTATGCAGACGGGCTCTGACAATGCAGATAGGCCGACCGTGTCTGTCGGTCCCGTGCAAGAAGCTCTTTCCCATGCGAATCTGTTTCATAAAGTCGCGACCCAGGGTCTTGGCTGCCTTTTCGTCCGCGACGGCACCCGCCTCGCCGTTGGGCATGATATCCTCATCCACTTTAAAGTCGACATGTCTCCAGTTCATGGCCTTAAACATCATCATAAGAGCTTTGTTAATGTCCCACTTGCGGGCGCGCAGGAATCGCAGGATAAGTGTGTCCGGATGCTCGTGCTTGACGGCGCCAATCACCATGGAGCGAATCGACTGGGCTGACTGGCCGTGTAGGAGCTTCTGAAAGTCGCGAATGGTCTCTGGCGACTGGTCGGCGAGCACGGCGCGCAGTTGCTGGATGGACTCGGGCGGTGCGGCCGCCAGCCCATCCTTGAAGTGCTTGATGGATTCTGGGCTCTGCAGGGCCAGTAGCTGGGAGAATTGTCTCAGCAGACGCTGTTGCTCCTGCGGGTCGGTTGTGATGATTTGCAGGGCTTCCATGACGTCGGGGGAGGGCTTGGGCGTCGGGGGGACTTCCTGGGATGTACGTCCGAAGAAGCCGGTGCGCCTTGGAGACTCGGTGTTGATGGAGCCGGCGTCCGAGACGATGGGCCCTGCGTGCTCGAACATGTTGTACAGCATGAAGACGGTCTGCCAGAGTTTGCGGAGTACAGCCTCCTGGTCGGCTGTCAGGTTGCCGAGATGCCCTGGGGCCATGTTGAAGGATCCGTTGGAAGCCATGTTGTCGTTTTAGTACAGCCAAGTGTTGGTGATGCTAGAAACTGTATACGACTGTATGAGTTTGTCTTCAAGTGCCACAAAGAGAGGAGCAGCAAATGAAGGCGGCACTTTTGGGACAGCCCATCATTGCTGTCGACGACGTTATATAGCCAGCCATGTCGAATGATGAATGGAGGGTATGCTTCCCGTTAATCCCAGTTTGGTATAAGGGCAGCGTAGGAATCAGCAAGCCGACCGTCACCTGATAGAAGTTGACTTTTATTGTTGCGCAAGGTTAAAGTTTGGATCCAGGTACAGCTTTACCTGCTTCCCGCGATCCATGACGGCTCGGTTTGCGATTGGCGGTCGGACATGGTGAAACCAGGCTTCGTTGCCGCTTACAACTGAGATTATCAGCCACAACATGCCAGAATGTGTGGGGAGGACGGTGAATTACCCCGCAAATAGAGACTGTGCAGTGAGCACATGATGATCTGCAATACGGCTGCGTGCCTAGGCAAAAAGTCGGGGCTGTATTTCCTAATGAGGGTCGTGGGTCTGTAGGGCAGAGACTGAGGGGCCGCAGCTCCGGCCGGTCGGCGTGGCGCGCCCCACGAACGGCAACGGAGCCTGATTATCGGGGCCCGTTTCCGTAGAGTCACAAGCCGAGATGGATGCGTAAGGACAGTTTGACACGCTCAAACCAACATGCGGAGCTGTCAATGCAAAGAATAGCATTCGTATTAGATGACGCGTCCAATTTTTCTCATCCCAGCCAAGAGTGAGAAAGTGAACCAGGAGGGCATATTTTGGGGGTACATAGCATTTCCGGACAACCTCCGGCCCTCGTTGCAGGCCCACCTCCTCGGGGGCCACGTCGTTCCTCATGATAGGAGATACCCTAACCCTAACCCGCAACTGCTAGTAGACCTACGATTAGTTGAATTAAAAGTGGGACTATCATCGGCTACAGTGCTGCACCCTCTATCTGCACCCTCGCCACGGCCAGCTGAAAGGAGCAGGCGCGCATATCGCATCTTTGAAAATCTCCATCTCGCATATTCGCAAAATGCGATATGCGTGTCTAGTTGCCCAGCTGAGGCACACGTCGCAGCTATGCAGCATCCCCCATTTGTCCCGTGCGGTGCAACATCTCCTTACGCCCTCACGCCGACTTCCAATACAACCACGCCCTTTGCCCCAACATGAGCTTGTGCGAATACTGCGGCAAGATCCCCGCCAAGTTATTCAGCTTCCGCCGCAATGAGCAGAGCGACTACGACCACCAGCCAACAATCAGCGCCCTAAAAGCCTCGGCCACGGGCGGGTGTCAGGGCTGCCGTCTCCTTCTCCATGCAATAGAGAGCAGCGAATCTGAGCACGCCGGCAAGTATGCGTTGCCGAGAACGTGGAATCCAGATGACCGGGTGCGTCTGAGCAGCACAAAATTCGGCTGGCAGATTGTGAGGGTTGGGTGGACGGATGCCGGTCATTTTCGAGGCTTTGCTGTGCCTCTGGACTGGAGTATGCGCCTCCAAGCCGGGCTTGATGATTGATGAATTGGCTCAGACCGTGTGGCTAATCTGATGGCACAGAAAACTGGGAGACTGTAAAGCCGGATTCTTTCGGTGATGTCGGAGGGGAGCGTTCTGGTCTTCACCGCGCCTACGAATCTCGTCTCCTGCAGCGTTGGTCAAGAGACTGTCTGGAAAATCACAAAGGCTGTCGTCGAGGGACCGGTTTCCTCCCAACTCGGCTTATTGACGTGGGAACAGAGGCTGATCCAAGGCTTGTACTGGTGTTGAGTGCTGGAATCAGGTCCGCAGACAAGCGCTACAACGCATTGAGCCATTGTTGGGGCTTGACGATGCCGGAAGCCGCAAAAACAATGGCAAGGACGCTGCGTGACCACCTCGGCTCCATTTCGGCGGACAAGCTGCCCCGTACCTTTCAGGATTTCGTCCAGAATACGCGGCGTCTTGGTGTGCCGTATGTTTGGATCGATTCGCTCTGTATTATTCAGGATTCACGGGACGACTGGGAGAGGGAGGCGGCCCAGATGGCTGATGTTTACTCCAACGCACATCTCACCATGGCTGCGTCAGGCTCTGCGGATGGCCAGGGAGGATGCCAAGTCGTAGACCATGTGCGATCGTACGGCCCTGTCGACATTGAGTGTCGGGTCAATATCGACAGCGCCTCCTCACAGGCATTGACAGAAGACTCAACAACAACCTTTCGACTTTGGAGTCGGGATACATACCCCGTCGGACAGATTCTGAGGATTGACCCATTGACACAGCGAGGATGGACTCTCCAGGAGCGAGAACTCTCGCCTCGGGTTGTTCACTACTGTAGAGACACCATCCGGTGGGAATGTTGTGAATCCAGAGCAACGATTGAGTTCCCGTGGAGTGACGGAGCTTCTTTCGATGTCGGACGCTTGTTCGACGGGGGATCGTTTACCAGACCGACACTTATTGGCATACCGAATATCAGCTCGAAACCAATCGACTCTGTCACAAAACAAAGGCTCACGTGGTTCGAGCTCGTCGACCGGTACACCAGCCGTTCCCTCACCAGGCAGACGGACATTCTTCCCGCCTTCTCCGGCATCGCCAGATCTATCGCCGAAACCACCTCTGACGAATACTACGCTGGGCTCTGGAGGTCCTACTTTGGGCATTGTCTACTGTGGGCGAGCAACTGGCACGTTGGCCGTGGATTCAGACAGCACAGCCGTCCTGCCGACTATCTCGCACCAAGTTGGTCGTGGGCCTCTGTGAAAGGCCCAATCCATTATCTCTCCTGGGTCAATGGCTACTGGCACAGCTTCAACGCCGACCCAGACCCGGCGTACGCACCGCAACTTGTCGACGTCTCGTTGCAAGCGTCTTCCGACCCGTACGGTGCTCTAAAAGCCGCGACACTCAGGATCAAGGGCAAGGTCGGCATGGCCATTTGCAAACAAGAAGCTTACGCGGCACCAAAGGATCATCTAAATGTTACTTTTACTGCTGGTCATCAAGATCGGCAAACTCTTCTGGGAATGGAGGGGGGAAAGCTTGACAAGGTCGGCGAGATTCGTTACGACGTCCCTCTCTGCCCTGATTGCTCGCCAATTGGAAAATTCACATTGCTGTGGCTGCTATGCTGCCTGAATAGTGAGAAGACCGCAGATGGGAAGACGTCAACATTTGCAATCGCTCTCCGGGGCGATGACGACGTTGAAGGAGAGACGCGGATGTCTTCTATCGTCCCGAAGCGCTTTCGAAGAGTCGGGATAGCATGGGGAATTGATCCTTCATTCTGGGACAAGGCGGTAACTATCACTCTGACGATAGTGTAATGATTGCAAAGGGACACGCGTCCAAGTGTCCCGTTAAAGTATAATACAAAATCGCCCGAGACCTAATCGGCGACAGGGGGAGGGTATCAAATAGTCCAATATCTAATAATGTCCGCTTCCTGCATTTCCTGACCCCACTAGTCATCACATTCTTTTGTCCTTGAACCTAGGTCTTTTAGGGACAGGACCAAAGTACTGAGTGTGCATGGAGATGATACAAGTTTTCAGCGTGGCATACAGCCACACGAAAAGGTTTATCGGCCCAAAAATCGACATTGGTATGAGTGATACAGCAAGATGGCCTAGATTCCGTTGAGCGCTTGACCTTGTCATGAGAAGCATATTCGGGACGTACCAAAGATAATCGGCCGGCGTGTGATTGTCTGCCAGAATTCGTCGGAAGTGAGCAATTCAAAAGCACCATGCCACTTCCACGGTCCTTTGAGGCGGAACTTGGTATTAAGATGGGCGCCCAAAATCCAAATAATCAGCAGTTTCCACGACGCCATGGCCCGCCGCCACGAGAATAACCTGATGATGTCGAGTATTCCGGGTGCCGAGTCCAGATCGAGCGCCAGCTGGTACGCATAGCTTTCGTGGTCGACGCCGTATTTGATCCTGGCCCCGGGAAGGGATCGAAGTTTGTAGTGATGCTCGTCCTCGGGTAGCAGGGTCCGCGGAATGCATCGAGGGGACAAGAGATTTGTGACCCAGAGCTGAGTTTGCATCTCTGCGAGTGGCGGAATGGCACCGAGCGAAGGGCGTACGAAACCTATGAATCCGACGGTTGGGTCGTCTCGCTTCCAGACCTGACGGACATCAGCACGGTCAGGGGTCGGATATGGGATGTCGTTGGCGTTGTTGGACTTGTTGAGAAATGGGAAGCTCTGCTTGTATCCCGTACACATGACTACCATGTCTGGTCGGATTCGCTGTCCTCTCATACGGTCATACTCGGGCCGTCCGTTGTTGGTGAACTCGACGGTTCCATTGCTGTCGAAGCGCAGGGGGAACGGCGCGAGATCCACGCATCTGCCGTTGGTGTCGGGGATTGGTGTTTGCACAAAGAACGAACGCAGGGAGTACAGCCACAGCGTAGGTCCGGGGACTTTGGGTCTGTATGGCTCGCTTATATAAGGGCACACCTTCATGGATTTGTTGAAGAAGACTACAACGTGGACGTTAGTAATTTCAAGGCTGGGAAGGGGACGGACCGACGTACTCCTTGATGGGTGGTCTCTCTCGCGGCCAACACCACCGATCCATTGGTCCATGCCTAGTGTAGTACCCGAGGATATGAAAAGGAGGGTCTTGATATAGATGTGGTAATACTCCCAAAGCAGCATGTCGTTTCGTCGAAGCATTTTGTGGACGTATGTAGTGTCAAACATGTTTGCCCGACTGATATCAATGGGAATACCTGGTTCATTGGGGTTTGGCGTGCGAAGACACGGCAATATGACTGGTCCAGGGTTTCTCTGCCACCCCCCCGAGTTAGCCCTGGTTCGTTTCCAAAAATCACACAAGACCGACCTTTGGGGCAAAGTGAAAACCATCCCTGTGACACAAGATGACCCTCTCGACGCTCGGGGTGGTCACGGCGAGATAGGCAATATCGGCTCCCGTCTCGCCAGAGCCGACAACCATGACGGTCCTGCTGGAGCTAAACTGCTTTCGAGCTTTGAATTCCGACGAGTGTATAACTCGGGGCACGTTCCGGAGCCCCTTGATGTCGGGCACATTAGGCTCGACGTGTAAGCCCGAACAAACGGCGACGGCGTCACAATCCCACTCTAGACGGTGGCCACTTTTGGTCTCATACACGACGGTGTGGCCCTTGCAGCGACGATTGACAGCCAGGACACGTGTGTCGAGATGTATATGCGGCCACAGGTCGAAATGTGTGCAATAGCCCTCCAAGTAGTCGACATAGTCGGTGGCACTGAGGAAGTCAGGCCCGTCTGGGCGCCGAAAGTCAGAAAAGGTAGTCAGCTGCCTCGAAGACACGAGCTGTTTGGACAAGGTTAGGATACCGTGGTCCTCTCGGCGGCCCGTGGAAGCCACTCACCTCGGCATCTTCGTACACTCTGGCCGAAAACGTCCCCCCAACCCGGGGCTGATACTCAAAGAGACGGGCCTCGACGGCCTCGCAGCCAAGAAACTCGTGTGCCTGGACGAGATACTTGAGAGTCACGAGTCCTGAAGGGCCCCCTCCAATGACGGCAACCTTCATGACAACGTATCGATACTCCAGACCCGGTGATTATGCTTGATTTTTGCTTCTTCCTCGTCTTTTGCGGGTTGTCCGGCCCGGACGTCAGGCATATATAGAGGGATTCCTCAGGACCATTTTGTTTCCCACTGCTTCCACTCGGTCTTGCCCAGCTCCCTCTTCCATCTGGCCTCTTGGCACCAGCGGTTCAGGGTCAATGATGGCCCTTTTGCTAGCCTCCGGACTGACCACTCCTTGGACCAAACACCCCTTCCATTATCCCGATGTAGAAGGATGCGGGCGCCTTGATCCAAACGCCCATCGGTACAAACACCTCCACGCGTTGGACGTAGACCATGTCTCAGAGGACAGTTCCCACCAGCCCGGTGCCTCGTGGTAATACACGTCACACGCCTGGATCTTGTCATATATTCCCGATTCTGCAGCCCCCGCGGTTTTGTGCCCCCCCGCAAGGTGAGTCCTTTGGGGGGGGTAAGACACGGCAGCACTTTTAGAAGATGGTGCAGCATCTGTCAAGTGTCGCGTCGTGCAACTGAATCACCCGAACTCGAACTCTCCTTGACTGCAGCTCAGCCGCCTGCCCGGGGGGTGAGAGTCCGTCTGACCATGTGCCCGTGGGCCAATAAATGCCTCAAACTACTCCGTAAACTGTCTTCTTATTGTTCGGGGTCCCGGTGGTTTGGATCGCTATTGTCCGCGATGTGCTTGCCGAGCGGCGAACTGCCTGGGACATGGAACACGTTCAATGGAGCCATGACCACCACAATGTGGGCTTTTGAGAGGCCGGACCACATGCTTCGCAGTAGTAGAGCACAAAAGTCGTGTTGAGAGGCTGACGAGGAATCCAGGGGCCAGGAGCGGGGTGTTTGAAGAAGCACGCAGGCGCTGGTTATTTGTTGAAAGGTCAACTGACATGGAGTGTTCTAGCTTCTGTCAGCCATCAATGTCATTGACATGTCGTTGGAGGTGGCGGATGGCGAACAGCAGCGTTCCAAGTCACAGGATGATATTTTCTTTCTTCTTTTCTGGGTTATAAGCCCGAGACTAGAAGCACTCGATTGATTAGACTTCAGTGCTGCAGGATAAAAATCGAGAGAGAGAAAAAGAGCAGTCGGTGCCTTACGGTCCCGGACCAGCTTGTCGTCCATGCTCAAATTCCCACCAGACGTAATCTAGGTACCTAGGTAGGTACTTACAGTGGGTTGTAAGTACCTGGGGTAGATGTGGAGAAGACCCGTCGACATTTGTACTTACTACTCCGGCCTTGTAAAATGTTGGGCTTCCACAAAAAACAGTGTAGAGGCTGGTGTGCACTCTTCAATGTTGGCTCATCAGCTTCAGACCCCAATTCGGGCATCAGCGAATCTGAGCAGTCAAGGCTCTTTACACCGGGCACCAAAATTACTCCGTAGTGCTCGGTATTTCTTTTTCTGTGAGACTCAATCTCCGATCGAGCCTCGGCACCGCCAAGACTTGGAGTCGTACATTATGAGGCTAAATCGAGTTTGGTGCGACTACATTGATGTACATAGCCAGCTGGCCGGGCTTGGCAAGGCACAAGGCACAAGGCGAAAACACTTGAGCAACAATGCCTGGCGCCGGTCTTTACAAATTGAAGCAACCGGGCTTTCCTTGCCAAGCAAACACCGGCAGGATCCCGCACGCATCATGCGAACCTCGCTCTTGTTCTCCGCAAAACTCCACCGGAGCACGACGAACCGCAGACGCTCCCATCAATGATGCCACAATGGGCCGCATCGCCCATCACCCATCAGCCTGTGACATGGCTGCATCTGGGGCAGCACGCGGCGCCCGGTTTCTATGCTGCGCCTGCTGTGCGACGCGCCGGGTGCCACGGCCCTGGGATCGCTCGCGCCAGGCGTCAATGTCCAGATGGCATCAATGTCCGGGTGAGGGCTTCTGCCGGAGCTGTGCGACCCCGCGCGCCCAGGACATCGATTTGGAATCCGCGTCTTTTGTTCCCCCTCGAGCCCGTGTGCAACAAGCTCACTCATTCACGTTGGACATTGCTGGTGGCGGCTGATACGTGTGTACCATTACTATATTGAAAAGAAGACGTACGGTCGTTACGTAAGAGTTTGCTAATTATCTACAAGAATACATACGTCAAAAGACATTAGGGGAAAAAAAGTCAATTCATGGCTTCAGTGCCAGCGGATGGCACTTGGAGACGTCGCCCCCCGTCACCGAGTACAGGACGTCCTTTCGCCGCAGCGTCTCGGGCCCGGCGACCGGGTCGCTGACGACAAAGAGCTTGGAGGCCGTCTCGCCGGCAAAGTCGCAGACGATGGGGAACAGGACCTGCTCCGCGTGGTCGACGACGACGTAAAAGTCGTCCCCGTCGGGGTTTCGGAAGGGCACCAGTGCCACGGTGACGGCGGTTCGTGGCACTTGGGCCGCGTCGCTGGCCCGGAGGCGCGAGACGCCCAGCCTGGACATTGTCTCGCTGTAGTAGTGGAGGGACCTGTGGACGCCGTCGTAGACGACGTCTGACTGACCCGTCGTGTCCCAGAGCCCGAAGCAGTACTCGTTGTCCTGGTCGTCGTTTTGCACCGCGTAGAGGTTGCCGTTGGCGCACGACACGATCCTGGTTGAGCGAGTCGGGTTCACGAGCGGCAGGAGCCTGTGGTTGAGCGTCTGGTTGTACAGCTCGGTAGGCACGCCTTGTACATTATACGTCAGGGACTTGGATCCGGTGCTGGACCGCGCTGTCTTGTCCGTGGCCGTGATGCGCATGGGACGCGGTCCGTCGAGGAGCTCTCGTCGTGCTGGCTTGTTGTCCTTGCTGCAAAGAGTCACTCGTTAGTCAGTGTTGCTGCGAGAAGAAGAAAAAGAAGATACTAGGCAAGGAAACCAGACTCACCCAATGCATTTCCGGAACAGGGCTCTGTCCTGGGTATCCAGCAAGGGGGCGTCGCCGGGCTCAACCAGTCCTGCCCAAAGCCGGTTGCGCCAGCTGATTTGCGTCAGGATCCCGTTGCAGCCGTCACTGTCCCCAAAGGCACCCACGATGCTCCCGGCGTCGGTCAGGTTGACAGATCCAGACACCTTGGCGGTGCCCTTGATGGAGGGCTCGTCGACAACGCCGACCGCCTTCTCCCAGGACGAGATCTTCAGCCCGCACTTGAGCCCGACGGGCAGGCCGAGCTCGGCAGAGAGTGCCACCTCGCCGGACGCCTCGAAGACGGGCTTGAAGTACGGGTCCCAGCCGCTGTTCTTGTTGTCGCCCGGGTTGACGAGGTCTATGACCACCAGCGAGTCCTGCATGCCCATCTCGGCGCCCACCAGGACCTTGCCTCGCGCCGCCGCCTCGAGGCCGACGCGCGCGCCCACCGAGACGTAGGGCCCGATGGTAACGACGCCAAAGGACAGCGCGGGGAGCCCGTAGTTGAAGAGGTCGTACTCGAGGTTTTGGCGGAGCGAAAACTCGGCGTCGATGCCGAGCTTGAGGACAAACTGCATATTGGCCTGCAGCTCGAGCCGGCCCTCCTGGAGCCCGGCGAGCGGCGACCATCGCGCTCGGCCGGCCACTCGAGCGTGGCCCGAGGCGCCGCACCCGACGCAGTATACGTTCATGTACTTGAGGACGCCGTCGTCGCCGACCGCGTTGGGCGACCCCAGCGACTTGAGGAGGATGGCCTCGCCCCATGGCGACTGCGTCTGCGTCAGGTCCCCGAGCAGCGTCTTTGCCCACGTGTTGGAGGACTCCGGGTCGGGCGCTTTGAAGGAAAAGTCACGGTCGATGGCCCCTCCGATGCTGATGACACTCGCCACGGCATTGTAGACGGTCGTGAAGGCCGTCTTGAAGAAGTTCCACACGCCGGACCAGAAGCCCCGTTGCGCAAGGGACCGGCGGCGCATGCGCTGGGCACGCGCAGACAGGGTCGAGTTTGCCGGGCCCGTGACGTTGGAGCCGGACGAGAGGCTGTCCAGGAACTGCTTGGCCTCGGGGCTCAGCGCCGTGTACCCCAGCTGCTTGTCCAGGAGCTGGTCGAAGTTGCTTCCCAGGCACGCCGTGGGCAGCCCGTGGGTGTCGTCGGCCGGGGCGGTGCACTCGAGCTGTCCCAGGGGCTTGCTGGCGCCAGACGAGGCGCCGGTCGGAGACGAAGGGGAGGCAGATGCGGTCGATGTGCCCCATGCAAAGGCATTGCCCGAGGCCGAGGCAGAGCCATGGGCCTTGTCCTTGTTGGCATTCCACCAACCCCATTCCGTCTCGCCAAGGTTGGTGACCTGGTCGGGGTGCATCGAGTCTCCTTTTGCCACAATGACCAACTGGTCGTGCTTGTACTCGATGGCAGTCACGTTGAAGTAGCACCGTTCTCCCTTGGCGTAGTCGCCGCAGCCTGGGATATACGCAATCAAGAGCAGACCATTGGCCATGGTCCAAGTGTCCAGCGCGTGCTTGAAGGCCTCTTTGTTGTTGAAGGACACCGTCATGCCGTTCTTCTCGTGGTACTCAGCCGCCAGGTGGTCGGTATGGTCAATATTGACGGCGGGAGACTTGAAGAAGTAGGTGACAAAGGCATAGTAGCCCGACTTGGACGGTTCTGTGAAGTGTAAGTCGAGTCAGTCCGGTCCCCTTGGCGTGTGCAAGATGGCTCGTCTTACCGGAAACACCATAGTAAAGCTCACAACCCTTCTTTGGCTCGACCGGAATCACATTCTCAATGGCCTTTGTGTCGTACGACCAGTGCACATTGGGAGACAGTGTCGCTGCGGGAGCGCTGTTGACAAAGGTGGCCGTTGGCGATTCGGTCGCCGTTGGCTTGCGGTTCAGGGCATAGTTGGCCGGGCATCCAGCATCAGCGGTTTGGGTCACGATTTGCGTCACCGTCGTCCATACTACGACCGGTGCCGCTTGGGTTTCAGTGGCATTGGTAGTTGAGTTTCTCAAAGGGAAATGCGGCCCATCTGCCACAGCTGGGTGTGCTGCTCCCAGGAAGAGAGCGGCTGCAAATGCTACCGGGAGCATCTTGCAAAGAGAAAGGGGAAAGGAGAAGGAAAAGGAAAAGGAAAAGGGGGGAGGTTGTTAATGAAGAACGAGGCAAAGGGAAAATGTGAATGGAAAGTGAACCGAGTCAAGGAGCGTGACTGATGATTTCAAGCAAACCATCAACGGAGGGAACGCGAGACATTTATCTCATTACAAGACGCCCGCGTTTCTACAGGACCGACAGCGTTGACGATAGTCACGGCGAGATCCATCTCACAATTATTTCCTGTATTGGACCATGAACGTCTCGCCTGTAACCGAAGTGGGTTGTACTACGTTGTAAAGAGGATTCACCGTAGTCATGTTGGGTTGTACTCCCGGTCTATATCGTGCACCCCAGCAATACATCACATGGGGTCGACAACTATCGGGCCGGAGGTCATCTCCAAACGGCAAATAGGCCCTCCTCCACTATTGGCTCGCTGGCAATAGTCCCCTGCTTTCAACATGTCGGAATGAGTATCCATGCATCACATCATTCTTGTTGGAGAGGGGGGCAAGGACAGCGTCGTGGTTCCAAGTGTCACATCACAACTCGAAAGCTCAAATTGCTCGGTATCCTTTGGACCGGCTTGAGGTTGTCTCCATCGGCTGTCGCTCATGTCCAGACACACATCCCCTATCGAGAACCCAAGACAGGGTCGGGAGCCGGAGCCGGACCGGGGTAGTGGCCAATAAGTCCACAAAATCTACAGCCCGTCGACATGGATACTACTTAATCTGGGCTGGTGCGAACGGTGACGGGACGAAAACGAGTCAGTCACGTTATCAGATGAACCGTCGGCAGTGCTTGGGCTCTTGGAGAAACACCATGGCATCGAGGACGATGATGTAGATGCGCAACCCGTTCAAGACGGGAGGCGGCCCTGCGCCACTTTGCTCGTCTGACGTCCCCGGCGCGATAACCGAGTTCGGCAGACGAGTCTCGTGCCAACTTTATCCTGCGGCCTAGTACGTAACACTTTCAGGGCCCTTTTTCTTGGGTTATGTGACGCTTTTGTCCGTGCCCAGTGCGGCCTAAGTCCGACGCTGCAGATTACACACTCACCTCGCGCCGCCCCCGCGGATACCACCAAGAGCTGCAGCAGCTCACGCGGGACAGTACTGCAAGGTACGAGACGCAACATGCAAGATGCAGGCTCGACGTATGCACATACGAGGGCTCGCTGAGCAAACCGCTCGTGGTTCCGTTTCCCCCACGATCACAACAGACCGCGGCTACCACCAGTCGTCCTACCATGCGGTAGAGTCTGGCCGTGGTGTGGACAATTTGCGCCCTGAGCCCTTTCGCCCGAGACTCACCACTCAATTATTGGTCATTTCGCTTCCGGTGATTCAGCGGACTGAATGATGGGACGATACTGTCTCCGCCAGATACAATATCCATGCCAGTTATACGGCGTACACCAACATGACAGCCTACAGAAAAGCCCACGGCGGGTTTTGGATATACGACTGCTTTGCTGCTCGCCCTTTTGCCCACCGCGCTCTCTCCACTGCCAATACAACCATTTTGTGGGGGTTTGCTCGGGTAAGTTGCATTTGCGGGTATCGTCCAGTTTGGAGATGGGAGGCCGGGGTGCGATACTATATTGTCATTGTATAACAGGCCCGTGCAATCGGGAGACTGGACACATCGCAGCTTAGGGGATCCGCCGAGAACCGCAATTCCTCGCCCAGGCAGATTGGTTGATTCGGCGCCTGTCCTATATCAGCACATCAGTATAATAAGGCTTAGCCTTGGTGGCGACGGTGAGCAATGAATGCAACCCACAACGACCCGGAAGTCGGAGGATAGGGAGGAGACATAGATTATGTACGTGACCATTGCCATACCTCTTTTGTTCCCGCAATCGCCTTCTTGGCAATCCCTTCAACAGTGAATCAAGGTGTCTGCTGATCTCTTCCCCGCGCGCCGGCAACACGGATGGAGAATAGAGTTGGCACGAAGGATTTCTCCAGGAATAGCAAACACTCCATTCCTGTTGAACAAGGCTATAATACAATAGTACGCCCGGTGGCTCCATTCCCGCTCTGTCTCTTGAGCAATTGTGCTCGTATTATGTATTCGATACGACGTGTTTTCGCAATCGCAGATAAGAGCTCGTAGGGGGAAACAGAAAAACAAAAGGACACAACATCACGGGCCTCACTTGGCCTGGCCCAGTTTGATTAAGAAACTGGAGTCATAATGAGGTATTTTGGTCGGGCTCAAAATGGAGCCCAGTTGTATCTAGCGCATCTTCTCTCTTGCCGTAAAGTCGGGGAACATAGTCCAAGTCGCGTCTAATTTGGCACTGCAAGTGCGAGACTCAAGACTCATCGTCAGGTCATGTGCCTCAGCCCATGACCACGGAAAGAGCTAGCATCGACCTGCGTGGAGGGACGGAATTGCAGAGATCGGACTGACGTTCTGAATCAACCATTTCCCACCCACTCAACCCCGTACTACGACATTCTCCTGCCTTCTTCACACCAGACTGCATCCGCGGCCCATGCATTTGACCAGATCAGTCTGGATGGACCTGTGTGGTCTGCGTCGGAATGTCATGTCGGTTGAGCGTGTGTCGGACAACAACCTCCCTCACCCCTTGCCCGTTTTTAAAATTGCATCTCCGGAACACCACAGGTGATTGGCCTCGGCCCCCGACGTCATAAAAGCAGCCCCTGCATTCTGACGCTCGTTGGCCGCTGGTCCGTTGACGGAAATGTCTCAGCAGAGCCTCGTCGTCGGTGGACGGATGCACAGGGCTGACAGCGGCGGCCCCATTCGTTTGACTTTGGCATCGGCAGAGTTGAGGCTAAATTTCTCACCATTGTCAAGTTGTCAACGCCTCGCTCGTGGCTTTCGCATTGGCAAATCTCCACATGCACATCATTAATCAGCCGCGTGACGTCTGTTTGCCAGCTTGGGTCGGGGTTGCCCGTTTGTCTTGGAGCGCGGGAAAGGCGCAGGCACGTCGACGTGCCAGAAAGATGGTGCGAATAGCCTCAACAGCATCGAATTTGCAATCACGTCCATCCGACAAACCAAAGAGATAGCTCCTTCCGTTCAGCTCCTTTCGTTCACAGGCCGGAATTGGAGTGCTACAGCGAATGAATTGCATTTGGGGCACAAAATATCACCATGCCTTGGGCGCAGCACGCTCCTTTCCACGCATAGGCGACTATCACGAGCAAGGCCGAAGAATATGCAGCCTATGCCATCCATGGCATCACATAGTTCAAGCTGAACAACATGCTTACAGCACCCCTTACACAAGCAAGCATTTGACAGACCCCAAATTCATCCCTTGTGAACATAGCGACAGGCATTCCTGACGACGCATCGAGTAAGATGGCACTAATATTAGTTCCGTTCAGCATAAAGTTGCGAGGCTTTTGCTAATCATATCAAGTTTTTTTAGTACAAATATTAATACAACCTTAATACAAGCATCATGCAAGCATTACATCCAAAAAAAAAAACTTTATATTTGGCCGTATTAAGCTAAAGAACCATAAAAGACCACCAAATATACCATACATGCATGCATCGCGATGCGTCAGACACGCTAGCAAGATTAGTGATTTATTTCGGCGCGCCGTCCAAAGTTATCTCGCGATAGCCTCAGCCACCCACTGCGTGGAAGCAAACTCAAACCTACATATACGTAGTGTGTTGATCCTATAGAGTCCCAGGATGATGATCCTTCTGATTCCATTTTAATCATCGCTCTCTTTCAGTTGGTAGCACGTTTAATAAAAGGCATTTATTCCCTCACTTCCTACTATATTTATATGTCTTTCATACTTCTTCAGTCATTCTTACATGCCAGCTAGCAAAGGAGAGATACCGAACCCTTCACTATGCATTCCACTCTTGTCGCCCTCAGTGCCTTGCCCTTTGCGGCTTGGGCCATCAACTCTTCTGTCAACCACACCGTTATTGACGACAACCGGGCGGTCGAACTTCCAGGTGTTCTCAGATACCCCATCAAGGGTGTTCAGGGCTCGTCTGGTCTTTCCAAGCGACAGGACCGTCAAAGTCTCCATTCCCAGCGGCATGGCCTAATCTACACCATTAAGCTCGACATTGGCACCCCCAAAAGCACTGTTGATGTGCAGTTCGATACCGGTTCCAGTCAGCTTTGGGTCAACCCCATCTGCTCCCATGCCG
Organism: Metarhizium robertsii ARSEF 23; assembly: GCF_000187425.2. NCBI lineage: Eukaryota > Fungi > Ascomycota > Sordariomycetes > Hypocreales > Clavicipitaceae > Metarhizium > Metarhizium robertsii. Next base: position 5,872,858 of record NW_011942160.1, on the reverse strand, counting down.
CTAGGCCAGCCGACTGTACCAAGCTCGGACGCCTCCGATACTCATCCACCTTGAAAAACCTCGGGGAGACGCACAACCTCACGTATGGAATGGGCTACGCCTATGTTAAGTACGTCAGAGACTTTGTGCAGGTCGGACCTGCCAAGTTGCCCAATCAGGCCTTTGGTGTTGCCATTGACAGCGGCTTCGTGTCAGCCGGCATCCTGGGTGTTGGCCCTTCCAGAAGAGGCATGGAAAACTCGGACTTTGTTGTCAACTCCCTCCACAAACAAGGCTTCACCAAGAGCACTGCCTTTGGTGTTGATCTTCAGGGCATCGCTTCTGCCCGCGGTAGCGTCGTCTTTGGCGGTGTCGACCTAAAGAAGTTCCGTGGTACCCTGCACGCGACTCCCATTCTCGACAGGGCAACTGCTCCTGACCACGCTCCTCGCTACTGGATCAACCTCGATAGCATTTCGCAGACAGCCGGTGGCGAGACGGTTACTCTTGTCGACCAGCGTTTTCCCGTCTTCTTGGATACCGGCGCTACCTTGTCGTACTTCCCCCCTTCTATTGTACGGAAGCTTCTCCAGGGATTCCCTGGCGCCAAGCGTGATAAGTATGCCAATTACATTGTCAACTGCTCTTTGCGAAGGCAGAACGCCTCTGTCGACTTTCAGTTTGGCAGCACTGTTATCCGGGCCGCGTACAAGGACTTCATCTACCCTTTTGACGACAACGCTTGTGCCCTGGGCTTCACCGAAGCTACTGACAAAGCCTATGTCCTGGGCGACAGTTTCCTCCGATCCGCCTACGTCGTCTTCGACCAGACCAACAGGCAACTCGCCCTTGCTCAGGCCGCTGACTGCGGCACTCGACTGGTCGCGATTGGTCCTGGCCCTGCCGGTCCTCTTGTTGGCGAGTGTGGAAGGCCTCCTGTTACCAGCAACACTACTTTTCACACCTTTACCAAACGTACATCAAACAAGACGAGTTCTTCTACCAAGATGACCACGACTGCCTCGCCAACCTACACCTCGACCTTGACCACTACCAAGGTCTACACCATCACCACCGAGATCGTCACCTCGCTTACCACCTCGCGCCCCGGTGAGAACCCCAAACCTACATACCGTATGCATTCCCGGCTGCACAGGGGATCACGACTGCCGCCCCATCCCAAGAGCACCGCGGGATGCCCTAATGGTGGCGACTGTCCCCCTCCCGCTGTCAGCACGGAGGCTTCTAGCCGCCTCCGTGGCGAGATCTGCCCTCCCTTGCCAACAATGTGAGGTTGTGATTCCCAGCGAGACTGGCGTCATCCCTCGCCCTGGCAGACCACTCAAAGCTCCCGTCACTTCTGGTGCTTCCAGCATAGGCGCCGGTGCGTTTATCCTTGTTATTGCCGCCATTGTCATGCTGTACGCCGGTCACTAGAAAGTGCCTGGTCGCAATAGAGCTGCGTGTTTTGGCGGATTCTTGGGATAATGGGCTTTTCTCATTCCTTTCGGTGTGGGGTTTCGTCCCAAATTTTCTTATGTACTTTACTTGTTATATATACCATTAGACTTGAATGATGGAAAAACGGATGTTCCAAAAAGATTGGTTATGGAACACCCGTCCAGTTAGGGTAGTTGTGCCGGCAGTGGCCTCACGGAGGAAGAAGTTTAAACGATTCGCTTAATATAAGCCACGCATTGGCCAAACAGTCGGCAGCATAATATGTCGTGAATGAAATCCAATATTCGTTTTCCGGTATATGCCGGAGCATTTTGGCAGGTTATCCTCCCTTCTTCGCCGAGTAGCTGCGAGTCCAGCGCCGAGCGCCCATCACAATAACGACGCCAGACGTCCGCACGGCGCCTGCTTTCTGCGTTGCAGTCCAGCGTTACGATGCCAAGGAGCAGATGATAGTGTCGAGTGGTTCAATGCTGTCTTCCCGGCACGTCCCGCGGCGCGTCTTGGCAATGCGCCTCACTCCATTGTTTGTCTTGGCTGGCGATGCGGAGACTGCTCGCCGTGGAAAGTCGTAACGGTCTCCGTCTTCTTGGTGTCTGCATAGGCTCAGCTGCATGGTGGTTCGTCTTGCTGCCAGCGTTTCCTCTGGCCAAACACTACTGAATTGATCTTTGTTAGGCACCAGCGCCAGCAATGAGACAAATGAGACAACTTCACCACTCCGCTCTGCGTAATAAAATAAAATAAAAATAAGCATGGGCATAGCCCCCACCTTGTGCTCATTACTCAAGCAAACAGGGCATCAAATACGGAAAGACGACACGAAAAAAAAAAACAGACACACATAGACCCCTAGACAGAGTTCCTCGAGAAATATACAACATGCCGTCAATGCCCCCGCGGTTCACCCTCTTAAACCAAAAGCTATCAGCCTCCTCGACAACAGCCATCCATCACCAAAAATATCCATCTACAACACTGTCAACCAGTAGTGCCCGCTTACAAACCACATCACAGCCATCTATCTCCTCGTCGCCCTCCAAGCCCCCCGCCCCGCTGTACCTGCACGCGACGCTCAGGGGCAAGCCCATTAAAGGCATGGGACACCCTTCCCACGCCGCTCCTCCTCGGGCCCACGCTTGACGTCGGATGCGGCCCCGGCCTACGGCGCCGACCTCTTCAGCGCCGCCGACCAGACCGGCAACGCCCCCGGGGCGACGTACAAGAACCCCGCGGCCATGGGCGTCATTATGGATTTTGTAGTAGCATAGGACGGCGTTGGAGGAATGTGGCACGAGGGACGTGCCTGTTTCGCTTTTGGGCTTCAGCTTGATGTACGGGATTCTGCTGTGTCAGTTGTTGACTGACACGAAGCCCCGGTGACATATTTTTGGCGTGTGCGCATTAAAGAACGGTGGCCTCTCTCTCTCTCTTTCTCTCTCCTTTTTTTTTTTTTTTTTTTTTTTGAGTGGCAAAGCTGATTTACGGACTGCATTTTGCTAATTTCTAAGATATTATGGGAAGAATTCCCCCCTCTTCTGACCGAATGCCCAGCATGTGACTTGAAACCACAACGTTACAAGCATGGAAAATCACGCCTTCGTCGCCCATCAGTCCGAGGACCACAAAACACATGGATACAATCATTCATGTATTGAATACTCATTAGTGCTACCAACACCAGTCTAGACTCGTGTCCAACGTCCATCCCGTGTGTTCATCATCTACACCATAATGCTATATGCTAACCTTTTTTGCATGGCTTTACCGGCCCTCGTAGTCACAAGCCCTATCCAGAAGAAAAGTCACCCGCAAAATTCGCAAGCGGCGTGATGGATTCCACGGGCCGCTTGCGGTCCGTTCAATCATTTACTCGGTCTTGCCGACGTCGTTCCTTGTTCAACATGACAATCTTTCTATGTTGATCGGTTCTTACGGTCACTACACAACAGTAAGTAAATTGGTCACCAAACCCGAAAAAAACGGCACAAAGACACTTACGTGCTAAGTCTCCGAGAAAGCTGGTGCAGCTTCTTATCATTATCAGCCTCCTGGGCCGCCTTTTGCAGAGCAGTAGCCCGCTCCTCCTCCTGGTGCTTCACGACCTCTTCGTGGCTGGGAGGCAGGCGTTCGTTTTGCAAATCAACCTTTCGCGCATCCTCAAACGAGCTTATCGCATTCTTAATACCTTCAGCGCCAAGCATGAGCGTGCCTGCGGGCAGCCTGCCTCCGGAGACAGTTTTGAGCTCGGTAACCTTCTCGGACTCCTCTCGAAGCACCTGGAAGACGCGTGACATGCGACCAATAGCCAGAATCTTGTTCTTGATCGCTCTCCGCTTAAACTCGATCGAATTGGGGTCATCGCCTACTTGAGAAGTCGTTGGCGAGTGTGGGCTGGTCGAAGATGGCGTCTCCTCCTTGAGCTCCTCTTCAGAGCAGGTGCTGAGAATGGCAATCAACATATCCGTAATCTTCTCACCTACGAATGGCAGAGACCACGTGAAGACGTCCATAAAGTTGGGCAACCAGTATGGATGAGGCGTGCAGTTGAACTGCCGGATGTTCATGACGTTATTTTCGTATTTGAGCACCGCGGCCTTGTTGTTATACACGTCAAGATAGTTGGGAGCAGAAAAGATGGTCATGACGCTGGGGAAACCGGTAGTACGCGTCTTTCGATACATGCGGTACCCAGCATCTTGAGCCTCGTGTGCCCGGATAATGGATAGGAGGTTGTTTTTCTCGAGGAATGCGCAAGCGGCGTGGTATGAAAAGAAGTATGAGCAGCCGCGCACGTGGTTGTGCAAGAAGAAGTCGGTCGTCTTTTCCTGGCCAAAGTCTTCCAGGGGGTCTGCCCAGAGAATATCGCACATGAGACCTTGTGTGGGAGGCTCTCGGAACCGGTCAATCTGTCGGAGGTTAGCTTTTTTGGCAGGGAGACGTGGGCTTCTCTTCACCCATATGCAATATACGCACATTTCTCAAGTCGTCAAGTGTATGCAATTCAGGGCTGAGGCCACCATGGATACACAAAAACTGTTTGTTCATCACAGCTGCCAATGGCAAGCTGCAGAAAGACTCCATGCAGGCATCGTAGACAGCCTCCGAGTACTTGTGCTTGCACTCGAGCTTGAAAGTGAAGTAGTCGGTCAAGTGGCGGCACTCGTGGTTTCCTCGCAGCAACCATAGAGTATTAGGGTAGTGAATCTTCAGCGACCATAGATACAGAACGCATTCGATACTGAAGTATCCTCGGTCAACGTAATCGCCCAGGAACAGGTAGCGGGTCTCGGCTGGGTCGCCACCGACTTCGAATAGCTTCATCAAATCGTAGTACTGGCCGTGAACATCGCCACAGACAGTGATAGGGGCGTCCATCTCGAGGAGGTTGGGCTCGTTCTGCAAGATTTCGGTGCCCTTGCGAAGAATCCAGAGTGCTTGTTCCTCGGTCAGGCGACCCTCGCGGTAGAAGTGCTGCTTGAGAAAGGCGATGTCGGGTTTGGAGTGAGTGTCATCTTGGAAAAACTGTTCTTCGGTAGGCTTGGTCATGGCGGGCGCTTGAACATCTGCATCATGGCAAACAGTGATTAGTCTTGGTATGCTGCTGGCATTTTGACCTCGGCATTTGCCTCACGTGGCAGAAAGAAGGCGCGTCCAACGTGTGGCGGGTAAAGAGGCCAACGAACCTTTGCACACTCTCTCCAACGTGCTCACTTGCGTGCCATCTTCCATGGTGTGGATGGTGAAGTCAATCTCGGGGACGGGCTTCTTCTCTCGAATGGCGCGAATGGCATTGTCGACTTGCTGGTTGCGACGCACGTCGGCGTGGAGAGGCTTGCTGTCCTGCTCCATAGCGAAAGAATACTGCAAGGAACTGCAAGAAATGAAAATGCAATCGTAGACAAGTAATCTCGGTAGAAGGAGGCGTGGAGTATCAAGCCCGGACAAGACACCCCAAAGTCCTCGAGGTCGAGACGGCGTCAATCAGGTCAGGTGTGGTGGCGGTGAGGGGTCAGTGTCGCGGAACAGCTCGCGCGGAGAGAAGACGTAGGCGGCGCGACAGAAAGGAGCTCACGGCCAGCGAGAGGTTCAGTCGGCGACTTGATGGGAGTCTGTCTTGTGCGAGAAAGCGACAAGGACAAAGGCAGCCAGATGCTGGGGAGGACGTGACGATACAAAAAGTAGGGCTGACAAGGGCAAAAGAGGTTGCTGGGTTGGGCACGGTGCGAAACATGGAAGAGAAACATTGAATGCACCCACCTTGTAATGTTGGCGAAGCTGGCGGGCTCATGGCGGCACTGGGGCTACCGACGGCAGATGTTAGTTACCTCAGTGCTAGTAATAGTTGTCTGGCAGACCCATTTGCCAGCAGCAGGAGCAACCTGGCCAGCGCTGCGAATTGCGCCGGACCGGACTCAAGTGCTGCCCAATCAACGCAGCTGCCAATCGACTTCACATGCACCGGACACCATATGCAATGATTGATGCAATGGTTGCCCCTATGATTTAGTGCCCATAGGCCTAGCCGTGCTCTCTCCAGGGCTACCAGTGCAGCCCGGACCGTCTCCAGGTGCCCCTAGGTGTTTCAGCAGATCAATTCAGATCAGACGGTCCAGTCCGTCAATGCAACGGGGCAACATGCATGTGTTGGTGCATCTGGAGTTTTTCAACCACCACCCGTCTGGTGCGTCAATAAATCTAATAATATAGACATGAATAAAAGCATCATCCACTACCGTTTCAGGCGGCGCGAAATAATATGACCAGGTCCGCAAACAGGGCGGTGCAATTGCCCAGGTACCTACGGAGTAGTAACTCACCAGCTCGGAACACGAGCTGCCAGCACTTGAGTTGACCACTTGGCTTGTGCCAGTAATCAGGGGTCAGCACCTCGAGCACCGCAGATATTATTTGCTCGCTTCGGTTTTTTAATGTTTCTTGGCTCCGTCGAACGGCTGGGAGGGATACAATCTTACCCCGCCAGACCAGTACCTAATATTACCCCACTTTCTCCCACAGTCCTGGAGGCCGCTCGTTCGCCAACCAGGCTGGTTGATGTCATCTGCTTCAAATGCCACTAGTGGCTCGCTTTTGTCTCAATTTGGCAACCAGTCGACAAGCCCAGCCAACAAGCCGACCACACAATCTTTCAACGGCCATACTCCATCATGCATACATACATGCAGTTTTTTTAGTTTTTTTTTCCACAGCGCAGTTTTGCAGGTCGATTTCAAATCAAGTCTAGAAGGTATTCATCGTGTTCTAGACCATCCGTCTGTTATTATCACGACGCACAACATCAAGACTGTCATGCACATTTTGCCCGTCAGCGAGAAGAATCTACAGCAGGGAGTATCCCCCATCCACAATCATATCCAAACCGGTGATATAAGACGCCGCATCACTCGCAAGATACAAATACGAACCCTTGAGCTCGCTTACTTGCCCCTCGCGTCTACAAGCCCATGGTCAATTAGTAACAGCTCACGGCCAAATACCTCCAGCAGTCATACTTACCCCATGGGAATCTTATTCTTCCGCTGCTCTTCCGTCTCGGCTTCGGCGAAGCTCGAAACCTCTGTTTTAATATATCCCGGCGAAACGGTATTGACACGCGCAAACCCTGTCCACTCCACCGCAAGACTCTTGCAGAAGTGAATGACGGCAGCCTTGGACCCGTTATACACAGCCTGCAGCTTTGGCACATTCACGATCTTTCCGCTCATCGACGCCGTCGCTATGAAGCTACCGCAGATATAGTTCTCCAGGGGCTTGCCGTCAATCGTCTTGCCCTCTTTCTTCTGTCGTCGGAAGTGAATGCCCGCGCTCTTGGCGCACCACATGACTCCGTCGACGTTGACGGCCATGACTTTTTTGGCGGTTTCAACGTGTCCGTCGAGGAATGGCCCGTCTTCCCAGGCGATGCCCGAGTTGGCCACGAATATGTCGAGGCGGCCATTGAATTCGCGGATGATTTCACCAATGGCCTTGTCGACGGCATCGGCGGAGATGACGTTTACTTGGTACGCTTTACCTACATGACCCGCCATGTCAGTGACTTTGCAACATCCTGGGCCGTCGTGCTTCGGGAACACGCACACTTGACGCTGTACGTCTTTTGGATATTCTCTGCTTCCGTGACGGCCTGCTTGTTGCTATTGTACCAGATGGCCACGTTGGCACCGGCCTCAGCAAATGCCTGAGCCACTCCAAGGCCGATGCCTGCTCCCGCACCAGACACAATTGCTGTCCGGCCCTTGAGTGAAAACATGGGCAGGACACGGTCTCCCTTGGGGATGTCCATGTTGTCGTGCTCGAACGCACCGTTCTTCATGTCCGTGGCCATCTTGTAGCGTTTGCGTTCGAAATGTTCCGTTGACCCGTGCGAGTATGGTTCAAGTGCTCATGTCCAAGGTGGGAATCACAAATTACCCCGACAACCTCCACAGCGCGGACGACTCGTCTTATTTGCGTTTCTTACCCGTCGTACTCATGTACATACATCATACCGTACATGAGACATTTACCGCGCAGCCCCGTACGTGACCCATCGCAGTGCTTCCCCAACTTGTCTGCCTGACTGTCTACATACAACTCTCCATCAGACAAGATGCGTGTTGAAACAACCCGTTGGCCCTGATATCTGTTTGGTAGTTCTCTAAATTTTCCGTGGACGTTTCGTGACTCGTGGGCCTATCAAACATGGGCCGCAGGATTGCTGTCACCCCGGGCAAGCAGCCAGTGATGCCAAGCGTTGCGGTTCCCCTGCCCTCTACAACAGTCGTTCAGCAGCACCAGACCTCTGACGCAGATCGCGGGACAGGGTCTGAGTTTGGAAGTCGGGTTGTCTGCAATCTCTCGTCGGTGAATGTGCGGGGATGCGACGGCGGGGCACCATACAGATAGTACTCCGACTTCGACGGGGAAGAACTCGGCACAAAAAAAAGAATGGTCAAGTTGGAGGATAAATTCGCCGGCGTGGGGTGCTCACGGGCAACATGGGAAGATGCGCAGATAAGTACGTTGCTTATTGATATCCATAGGATGGTATTCAGCTACAAAAATCGTTGGTCTATATGTCTGGGTATCAGTTGTCAATGTACCGAGCAAGTCTATGCCCAAGCTGGCTCAGAGCTATTTCAGCTGCATATTTGCCGCAATGACTTCACTTCTGGGGAAGTTGGAGGTTTTCCACCTAGAGATAAAGTCGTCGCGGTTGACTGGGGCACCATTAGCATTGGAGAAACCGTTCGTGAGTCGGCCATCACTTACTATCCCCGCCACATATACGGCGCAGTCCCTCGAAAGCGCTTCGGCCGTGGAGAACCCGCCAGTTATCAAAGACTATAGTCGTCAGCAAACCCAGTTTCGTAACATACAAGGCAGCTGAGATTAACATACTGAGAACTCGGCCCGGTTCGAGCTGGAACCAGTATTCGTTCTGTTTTCGCCTCAGAATGCTGTCCCATCTCCGAGCTGCGCTGTACCACTTGTCCACATTCACATTCAATGGAACGACTCCTCTGTCGTCATTGTTCCAGCGCACTCGATGGAATTTATACGGTGACGCTTCAATCACAGGATAAGCTCTGTCGGGGGCAATGGCTACACCATCGTTTCCGCTCGCATGCCAGGGGAGTCTGACTTCTCGGAGGGTCTCATATGCCTCGGGGTATTCTTTCTTCAGCCTATAGGCAGCATAAAATCCGTCCACAAGAAGAGATTGACCACCTAGGCTGCTGTCGTCATTTGCCTTATTGGGCGGCGATGTGTGGGACAGCATGTGGAAAGCTTGTAGGCCAGCTGGTTCAGTAAAGTACGTCGTGTCAGTATGCGCAGCAAGAGCCAAGTTGGTGTAAGCCGTATCAGCCTTGGCCAAATCCGGGACGAAGTCGTAGAAGCCTCCGTAGTGAGTGTTGCGAATGGGGCCAATGGCCTCTAGAAGTTCATTCGTAGCCTCGGGTGTCTTGGGGGTGTTGGTGACAAAACATATACCATAGCCACGCTGTTGATGTTAGCATAAGTCCCTTTTGACAGAACGTACGACTTACAATCTTTTCAGTTAAATCCGCCATCCCAGATACGTCGCCCTTTGCCATGACACTGTCAAATGACACTTCTGGGGGGTTGGATGCTATGGAAGCGTTCCAGAGTGTCTGGTCACTACAAGAGGTCAGTGCTTACTTGCGGAAACTTTTTCTTCTTCTTTTTTTGTGAACTTTGAGTGATGAAAAGCTACTTGCCCTAAATTTTTCAGCTTTTTGTTTTCGACGCCGTAAACTGCGGACCGCAACCACGCCCACGAGTAGCTACTTTGGTGAGAGTCGGACCCTTTCGGCCAACGGTCAGCGTGGAGGAAGCCAGAATTCGTGTCGACAGGTCCTACATGTAATTTCAACTCCATCTTGGTTTTGATGAATGGATTTGGCGGCAATTTTGTCTGATATCTGTTTGTAGTCAGTATGACGGAACGCACCTGGACAAGAGCTAGAAAAGAGCGACATACTTGGAACGTATTGAAACTTCTCTGCATAGTGTCTTGATTAACACATTTTACACAACGACAGTTGTCGCTGAATTAAGTTAGTTTGAGCTATCCGCTCGTATGGCGTCTCGTGCTCACACATACCGGAGCCAAAGTTGGGACCTTGACGGCGTGTTAGTGTTGGCTCAATACGCCACCACGAGATCGAATATGCTTACAATCGCTTTGGGCTCGATTTTCCACCCTCGCTAACTTTCAGAACCAAGCCCTTGCTGTTCGATTCCAAGGTCGTGGCGTAACTGCGGAAATCATGTTGCACGCGCGGAGCTCGTCTCGTCATTCTCGGGCCTCGGCTTCCAAAAAGCCTTCAGCACGTCAGTCAGAGCACACAATGCCCTCCTCGGAATGCGATGCATGCCTACCTCAAGGCTCTTATGGTAGGACCAGATGGGAGAGCCATGTTTAGCTATTTACTTTACGGCCCGCCAGGTACACTGATATTAGGGGCGTGGTAATGTAAGTCGTCGGTGGGCGAAAACTCTATGGGGTACTAAGAAAAAGCTGGGGTACGTACGGAGTAAGTCAGTGATTCAATGGTGGTCAATGAAGTGCTGGATCAAACGCCCGGCCATGCACATTGGAACATTGAACCAACATGAATTGAATGGCCTGTGGGCACTGGGTCCACTCCTGCTGAGTCTGGTGGCTTCCGCTGTTGCACCAGACTGCTGCAGGTCGACTGTGGCACCTCAAGTGCTGCCTGGCCTGCAGAGCACGTGAAAGCTTCCAAAGGCAACACAGCACTGAGGGCCCACCACTGCCAGATGGCTGGAGCGTTGATAATCCGACGGGGCATGACATAAGCGCATTGATTGCTTCTGAACTTCTTGACAACCAGACACATAAACTTGCGAGAGCTGCGTCAGGCCGTTGCACCCACCTCCCTAACAAAACTTAAAATCAGTTTCGCTCTGCTTCGTAGCATTCCGAATGGCCAATCTCTCAGACGACTCGCTTTAGCCGACGCACAATCATCATCTCCCTTCGTATCCACTGCCCATGTCAACCCCTTGAATCGCTAAGGAATCTCCAATGATCGATCATTGCACCTTCCCATGGTCGGATTCCGACAGCTCTTAACACCAACTTCTAGCAGCATGAATTCACGGCAGCCTCATTTCAAAAATTTTTATGACGATCGGGTGGGGGCTCATCGCCACGTTCAGTCTCCGGAGCGCATCTTGGATCGCTTCAACGAACCAACCATTATTATAACTGCGGTCGTGCTCTTCGTCGCATGCGTGGCCAAGGCCTACAATCTAGAGCTGTCTCTAGACGCCATATTTTACACTGCAACAACATATTTGTGGGACTTTGTCGTTTTCATTGTACCAACTCCATTCATCGTTGTTCTCGACAACTGGCTGAGCCCGAGCTCAATGTCAGAATCGCCGCCAAGTACACATGCCGCCAAAAGCAAGGCCATGAGGAGGCTCATGGGTCTGGACCGCTCAGGCGGCATGATGGAATCAGTCTTTCAAGCTAGAAGCAGGGCCTTGTCTGTCACAGGTTGTGTTCTGGGCTTGAAGTTGGATCCCGAGCGGCCGGCTGGTTTGGGTAACCGCGATAATTCTTGTTATCAAAACAGCATCCTGCAGGGGCTCGCGTCGCTTCCCTCGTTCCCCGAGTATCTGTCAACATGTGTACGAGCTATTGACACGCATCGACCAACCAACGACGTAGCCCATACGCTGCGGTCCCTTATTTCCGACTTAAACGACACATCAAATAATGGAAGAACGATATGGACTCCTAGCTTACTCAAATCTATGAGTACCTGGACCCAACAAGATGCTCAGGAATACTTTTCAAAAGTCCTCGATGATATTGACAAAAGCGTGGCCAGAGCCGTCAAATCCATGCGCCGGTATTCAGGGCTAGAAGCAGACTGCAACAAGGACGACTCTTCCACAAGCGAGCACAGTGATGACAGCGGATACCAAAGCCTTGCTTCGAGTTCGGATTCGGCGGCAAAGAAGACGTTGCGAAATCCACTAGAAGGACTATTAGCACAGCGTGTGGCCTGCGTCCAATGCGGTTATTCCGAGGGCTTGTCCATGATTCCATTCAACTGCCTGACCCTCAGCCTGGGCCTGGATAAAAATCAACATGATCTCTATGAGAGACTGGATTCATATAGCAAAGTCGAGGCAATTGAGGGAGTCGAATGTCCCAAGTGTACCCTGCTTAAGGCCCAGAGGCTGCTTGGTAAACTGATCGAGAAGCTGAAGGAAAATGGTTCCAGTTCGGAGCAAATGGAGGAGCCTCTTCGCAGGCTCGAGGCAGTTGAGCTAGCTCTTGAGGAAGATGATTTCGACGATAAGACGGTTTCCGAAAAGTGCAAGATTTCGGCCCAAGGAAAAGTCAACACGACCAAGACGAAGCAAATAGTGATTGCGCGTCCGCCAAAAAGCCTAGCGATTCATGTCAACCGATCCGTGTTTGATCCACGAACGTTTGACATGATCAAAAACTCAGCACCCGTCTCCTTTCCCCTGACCCTGGATCTAGGACCGTGGTGCTTGGGTAGTGCAGAAGATGTCGAGGAAAAGCTAGCCAGCCATGGCGAATCCAGCGAGGAACAGTGGTTGTTGGACCCCAAATCATCCATGATTGCCGGAGATTTGAGCCCGTCCAGGTTGACCGGACCCATATACGAATTGCGAGCTGCGGTGACGCATTACGGACGTCATGAGAACGGCCACTACATCTGTTATAGAAAGTACCCTGATTCGGAGGTTTCTTCAGACAAAGACTCGTCCTCCGCCGATGTCGACGACACTATTGACCGGGATACAACGGTTGGCGATGCTGATCAAAAGAAGGGCTTGACACCACCTCATCGACAGAATTCGGGCTGGTGGCGGCTGAGCGATCATAATGTGAGCAAAGTCGACGAAGACGTCATCATGTCCCTGTCGCCGGGTGTCTTTATGTTATTTTACGAATGCGTGGATCCTAGTATGATTCTGCAAAGCGAAACGGACAATATGGAAGACGCTCAGGAAGTCTCAACACCAAACTCGGAGTCTCTCAAGACGGCAAATAGAGCTGATGCTGAGAATCGTGAAGGTATCAGCGAAGCGCAAGTCCTGCCTGTTGAAGAGAGAGCAACTTCAGAGATGCCCTCTATGCCGAGCCCAGCAAGCGACACATCGACGTCGGAGACTGTCAACACCACGACGGACACGATGGATGCGCCAACGGTGATTGAGTCTGCAACATCAAGTGTGTCTAGATGGACGCATGACGAAGATGATGCTTACAGGAAGAACAGGGTCGAGGAATGAGGGTAGGAAATAACGAGAGTTTTGTTTCTGGTTCGATTTCACTCATCAATGGAGGAGGCTGCTCATGTTGGGGAATTGCATAGCGATGGAGTTCAAATGGCATTCATTTCATTCACTCGAATTGCGCGGTGTTATTGTATATTATACTAGGTGACATGAAGGTGAGGTGGCTTGGGTGAGAGTCGTTGATTGTTTAACGTCGTGGTTACGGGAGGATGGGAAAGAAGGGGTTGGCACAGCATACCACTAGGTAATTAGACGGAGTGCAGCGGAATGACTCAATCATGAATGCTCGTGGCATGGCAATATCGAGTTTATTATTAAGCTTACGTCTTGGCACACGACTCGGCGGCCATTGTGATGACCACACACAGTCGTAGGGCTAACCATGTGTACAATGTAATAGAGAGAGGTGTCGGACCTGACTAGTCAGGACCAGACATGGAGCGATTTCCCCCTGCCCAGGTTCTCCGACACGAGATTTCAGGTGACGGGCGAATGGTGCGGCCCTCGTAGCACAAGACACCCGATCGCCAGATGATTTCTAGGGCAGCGATCCCCCTTGGGCCGAGAGCCATTCACAATCCCCACGTGGGCTCAGTGCTGGGACTTGGGAGACGCGGCTCCGTCGACGACGGGCAATGGCAGCTTCCTTTGAAGATGGCGGCTTCGAGGTGTCAAATGCTTATTCCGGCCTTATGGAGTGTAGAGGCGAGGCGATGAAAATCGGCACGGACCCCAAGCCAACAAAAGTATGTACTAAGTTTGTTGCTGGCGGCGCTGGGCTGGTGTGTGAGAGGCAGCCACGGCGAGGCGCTCGACGAACCCGGAATGCGCCCCAGGAAGTCAATATTTTTATCTCATGTACGGAGTACTTACGGAGTATGGTACACATGTACGGAGTACAGTTTAAGCCCTGAATGTTTAGCCATGTCACCCGGCCCATGTGTGACATCAATGGGTAGGCCAGCTATCCCTTTGGCTGTGTTAAGCTCATGGTCTCGGTCCCACTTCCCTGTGATACCTAGAACGTACTTTTTATCAGGTAAAGTTTACGGGGAATATAATATATTTCTATGTAGACTTTAAAATTTTAGGTACTTATATTATTATATTAATACCTAGTAGACTTATATACCTTTAAATTCTAGATTTCTAATTGGCTTATACCCTTGCTTAGTACGAGAGTAGCACCTCAACACAGTTAAAGGGATAAGGTTATTTACTAATAGCTATTAAAGTGGGCTTTACTTTTTTTTTTCTAAAAAAAAATTTAGGAGCCTGCCCGGATTATTAGGTAATATAATAAAAAGTATTAATCTATTTATAAAAATTATATAGGTCTTTTAATATCTTTTACTCCACCTTAAGTACTCTTAATTTCCTGACAGATATTTTATTGGGCTTTTAGCCCTTGTAAGCTCCATCAGAAGTCAATGCTGGCTAAACTTACAGGGGTTAGATTGCACACTGGTATCTCCTTAGATGCGGAGTGGCTCGTGGAGACTGCTCTGCCATATAATTTTCTCAAGTAAGGGAGTCTCCACGAGCCAATCCGCATTCAAAGAGATTGTTTGAGATGCAGGCTCTATCCGTGGGTGAACAGCCTAGGGTGGGGCGGGCACGATTCAACCCAGCTCGTCTCGTTGGGGAATTGCCTGTCAACTAGTGGAGCCAGTGCCGGGTCATAGGCTTGGGCCCTGCTGTTCTGGCGGGCTGCCTCGGTGCCTACTTATAAGTAAGTACCTTAAGTCTGGTCAATGCTCTGGTACCTGGCAGGAGTACGGAGTACCCATGTGCCAATATCTATGACGGAGACTGCGCTGGGACCTTCAACTTCGAGTTCGCCTTGGTTCTGTAGTCAATTCCAGCTTGAGATGCTGAAAAGGGGGCCCGCCCAAGTAAAGTCCCTTGCCAAGTTTCGATAATAGCAATCGGCTGTTTCAATAGCTGCGTCCAGCAAGGCCTGTGCACGTATGTAGTATTATCAAATGCACAGCACTGCATCTACTCCAACAAGTGCGCCATCTTATTCCCCCCGACGCCAGCGCCCTCGACGGCGTCGGTCGCAGCACTCTGTCGGTGCCACGCTTTGACCCCAGTGCCAACCTTGCATTCAATCCTCTCCTGACACGGCGACAAGAAGCCCGCTTTCAATCATTGCCTTCACCACCATCAACGCCATCAACGCCGTCCAGCCCCAACACCGCCCCGCGTGCCTAGTCGTCTCGTCTCGTCGGCAGCCGGCATCGTCGTCCTTTCTTTGCCCATCCGCCCACTCTCTGCTACATGTGTGCGTCCCGCGCACACACGCCAAACTTGAACAATTCACAACGACTTGAGCGTCCTCGCATGGCCGGCCAAGTCGCCATCGCTCGTTGCCGTTCCATGTCGCCCCGCCATCTCGCAATGTCCTCTTCTTCCTACTCCTCGAGCACCAGCTCCCCGACCCCCAGCATGTCCGCCGTGAGCCCGCCCAAGTCGTCCTTTGAGATGGACGACGACGTTCCTCCTCGCCTCGCCGCCGACAAGACAGAGCCACCTCTCAAGAAGACACTACATACTGCCGTGTATATTTCGTACGTTTTTTTGTCAATATGCGGCTACAAGCAAGCGGTGATCCTGGATCGACATGCTCGCGCGCCTAGATGGCTATCATTGTCCGCTTTGTTTGAAAAAGGCCGCTAACCTGCGACTCGCCCCAATGTAGATTATGGATTTTCATTTCCAACCTTACCATTTTGTTCAACAAGTGGCTAATAGACACGCAAGGATTTCGTGAGTACTCCTTGATGATATTCCTGCTACTCTTGGAACCAGGCTGCTAACCAATGTCCTAGGCTTCCGTAAGTCCGCTGCTCGAGCAGAGGCCCCGTGACACATCCAATGGCTGACAACATGACTGACCGCGACGACAGCAATCCTTCTCACATGTTGGCATCTGGTTTTTGCTACCATTGCTACCCAAGTCCTCGCTCGAACCACGACGCTCCTCGACTCCCGCAAGAAGCTGCCCCTGACTCCTCGCCTCTACGCTCGAACAATCCTCCCCATTGGTATCTTTTACTCCGGCTCGCTCGTTTGCTCCAATGTCGTCTACCTCTACCTCTCTGTCCCCTTTATCCAGATGCTCAAGGCCGCGGCGCCCGTCGCCGTTCTCTTCACCTCGTGGGCATGGCGCGTTGCCGAGCCCAACTTGGCATCCTTTCTCAACGTTCTATGGATTGTTGCCGGTGTGGCTCTGGCTTCCGTGGGAGAGATTCATTTCTCCTTGATCGGCTTCATGTACCAAATGGGCGGTATTGTCTTTGAGGCTATCCGTATCATCATGATCCAAGTCTTACTTAGTGGCGATGGCATGAAGATGGACCCCCTTGTCGGACTCTACTATTTTGCTCCGGTCTGCGCCGTCATGAACTTCCTCGTCGCGATGCCAAGCGAGCTTCCCACCTTCACCTGGGCTGCCGTATCCAAAGTCGGCGTGGGCATGTTGTTCCTCAACGCGTCCATTGCATTTTTGCTCAACGTCACCAGTGTCTTCCTGGTATGTTGCCCTCACATCCCATTCTGCATGGCAGAAGTAATTTCTCAAAAGCTAACGGCTTCAGATTGGACGTACATCGGGTCTAGTCATGACCCTCACCGGCATCTTCAAAAACATCCTCCTCATCCTTGTGTCCATTGTCATCTGGAACACCAAGATCAGCTTCATGCAGACCGTTGGCTACGCCATTGCCCTCGCCGGCCTGACGTACTACTCCCTCGGATACGAACAGCTGTCGAAGCTGTTCCAATCCTCTGCAGCATGGGCGTCCGGTGTGTGGGGGGCAACGTCTGCGGCGTCCCGAAGCTCGGGTTCTTCCGCCTCGAGGAGGTGTGTCCTCATCTCCTTCTTCATCTTTGGCGGCTTGTTTGTTTTTGTTGCTGCGCTGCAACACTACGACCCTTCGACCAAGTCGCTGAAATTGCCGGATTGGTTCGGCACGGAATAAAACGACGTATTTGTAATAAAGAACCCATTATATAATAGAAGTGTAGCCATTTTTAGCGTTCCCCTAAAATAGAAACAAGATACAACAAACTCGCCCTGGCTGTATGGTGTCTTCCCAAGTATAAGTATGCGTAGTATACAGAGCTGATGGGGCGCCCTTGTATGCAATTGAGCACACGGGGTTCCTCGTACATGCCCGGGTATCATGGTCATAATACATCCTCCAACTAGCGGCTCCTGCTTCGTCGACGCCGGCTAGTCGAGCGGCTGCGCCTCCGTTCTCGTCGAGGAGATAGACTGCGATCTCGTCTGCGTCTATCGTCCCTGTCCCTATCCCGATCCCGATCCCGATCCCTATTCCTGTCTCTGTCTCTGTCTCTGTCCCTATCCCTGTCGCGATCTCTGTCGCGGTCCCTGTCACGGTCCCTGTCTCTATCTCTGTCTCTATCTCTGTCCCTGTCGCGGTCTCTGTCGCGTCGGTCCCGCTCCTGCTCACGACTCCTCTCTCTATCTCTGTCCCTATCTCTTCCTCTATCCCTATCCCTGTCCCTGTCCCTATCGCGCTCACGATCACGGTCACGGTCACGATCACGGTCACGCTCGCGGTATCTGGTCCTATCACGACTGTGGCTCCTCGATCTACTTCTGCGCCGTTCGTCACGGACTGAAAAGGGGAAAGAGTCAGATTTACAGTTGGAACATACGAATGCAGCGCACTCACCAGGCTTTTTGTCGTCTACACCAGGGATGGGGAGACCCTTGGCTTTGGCGTCCTTCTGAGCCGCCAGGTAAGCCTTGGCTTCCTTCTCCCGCTTCCGCACTTCTTCCAGTTTCCATTCTTCGTGTTCTTCGCGGGCGGCGGAGGCTGTGCGGACGACAGATGTGCCGGGGCGAGAGCGGGAGCGGCTCCTCCTGTCACGATCACGGTCTCGGGGCTTGTCCCGGTCCGCGTCTCTATCGCGGTCCCTGTCCCTGTCACGAGCTCGCTCCCCGCTGCGCCGTCGCGGAGAGCGGGCTGACGCTCGAGGATCATAGTGGTCGTATCGATCTGCTACGCCACGGCGACTGTCCCTTGATCGACTCCGCTCCCGTCTTCGAGACCGACTCCTGCGTCTTTCTGTCCGGGCCGGCGTGCGGGATCGGTCTCGCTCACGGCTTCGGTCCCTACGGTCTGTCCTTGCGCGGGACCGACTCCGTTCACGCCGTTCAGATCGTGCGGGGGATCTGGTGCGTTCTCTTCGTCGCGACCGACTCCTACGCCGGTCGTCACGATCCCGTGAACGACTTCGCTCACGGCGCTCGTCTCTCCTCGGCCGAGACCGGGTCCTATCCCGTCGCAGTTTTGATCGACTTCTGTCTCGCCTGTCCCGGTCACGAGATCGGCTTCTTTCTCGCCTGGGGGATTGGGAACGTCTGTCCCGTCGGCGACTATCCTCACGTTGACGACTCTTCTCCCTGTGCTTCTCACGATCCCTGTCACCAGCCCGAGACGCGCTGCGGCTTGATCTCTTTTCGTCGCGTGAACCGGACAATTTTGAATCTGCAGCTGTTCGGGAGTCTCGTCTCTCGCTTCTAGAGCCATTTTCACTGGCCTTACGAGAGTCGCGCTTTATGGGATTAATTGCGGATGCAGGAGCGCTCTTTCGGGGGGGCGGTGCTAGCGCGGCATCAACTTCAAGCTCAGGCTTTGCTTGGTCAGATCGGGAGCTTTCCCGTAAAAGGTCTGCCAGCGCCTCCCGTTCCAGCCTTTCGTTGTCTTCCTTGGACATCTTTTGATCTGATGCTGTTTCTTTGGTCTTGGACCTATCACGCCGGCGATCCCTCGACCGATCTCGCCCTCTGTCCTTGTCCTTATCCTGATCCCTGGAACGGTCTCTGGAACGATCTCTGGATCGGTCTCTGGATCGGTCTCTGGATCGGTCTCGGGAACGGTTTCGGGATCGGTGCCTGGATCGATCCCTAGAGCGCTCGCGATCTCGTTGCTCCCTCTCCTTGTCACGAAGCTCACGCTCCTTGTGCCTCTTTTCTCGCTCCAAATCTCGAAGCCGTTCTCTCTCAGCTCGTTCCTCTTCTCGCTTTCTGCGGCGCTCGTCCCTTTCTGCCTGGCGCTTCAGTTCAGCCTGTGCCCGTTCGCGCTCCTCCTTTTTCTGTTCCTCCTGCTTAATGCGACGCTTCTCTTCTTCGATGGCGGCCTCTTTGAGGCGTAATTCTTCACGAACTCGTTCACGTTCCGCCTGCCGTGCCTCCGTATCCGCAGCGTACTCTTCGTCGGTTTTTGCGCCACGGATGCGCTCTGACTCGGCGGCCTCTTCGCCAATCTCAGTTCGTCGAATCTCGCGAATGCGCTCCTCGATAGCGTCGACGTCGATTAGTTTAGCAATGACACCTTCAGCTTTCTGGTAGACACCAGATCGTTCCAGAGCACCATCGATTAGGGCGCTCGCCTTTCGTGGATCAAGGGTGAGGAGTTGCTGCGGGTTGCGGTCGACCTCCTTTTCCGCTACCTCGAGGATCGCCTGTTTGACTATGGTCTCGCAATCCTATAAATTATGTGAGCATGTCTTCCAGTACCCTAGGCTCGTAGTAGGTCATACACTGGCTCCGAATTTATCCCAGACTTGCTTTCGGATGGAGTCGTAGGCACCTCCCTTTTTGAAACTGTGTTTCAGGGACTCTATGGCAGCTCGCGTTGCCGAAGACAGCGGAAGATCAGATGCTTTGAATTTTCGTGGCGCTGAATGACTTGCAACAACATCCCCAGTTTTGCTAGGCTTCTCAGCAGAGGTTGCCATATTTTTTGTTCGGTCGCGGAGATCAGAGTCTATATACGCGAATATGCATTTCGCTCACAGATTTTGATCAGCGCTTTTTTCTGTGCATCTGCAACAAGCAGACACGCAGCTGCTGCCCTGTTGAAATTGCCGTGCAGCCAGATGAGCTGATTAGCTCACGTTGTTTCGCGACTAGCATCTGGACTAAAGACAGAACGCCAGTCCACGTGACGGACGAGTCAAAGACTTGATGTGGCCCAGGGTCTGAGGATCTATCTACCCGGGAACAACTCCCAAATTTAACATGGAACAAAATCAACACAAAAACACCCCATTATTTTCCTAAAGGTTGCAAATTAGAAAACATAGCATCTTCTTGGTTATTTTGTGGCTTCCTTGTTCTTTGTAGGAAATTTTTTAAACCAATTGTTTTACGCTACTGCCCAAGTACAATACTACCTATCTTCGTCGCGAAGGTCGAGCATGGCACAGAGACCAATAAGTGGCAATAACTTGAAGCAGCGCCACGACTCACAGACACAGACACAAAGGTATTCAATGTCGAGGGGCAGGCTATAAGCCCCTCATGTATGTATAAGCCACAATATTTGAAGAAATTATAACACTCTTTCTCTCAAGTACTGCCCTTTAACAAGTATATCGATGCGAAGCTAGTGTAGCTATGTTCATCCGCGCCCGGTGAAAATACACATGGAGCTCGACTCAACAAACCGAAACTAGGTAGGTACTACGTAGTTATGTACTCGAGGGACAGCAATGCTATTACACGAAGTGATTATATTCTCACTACGGAGTACTAAGTGGTTCGGGATTGTAAGCCAAGCCAGCACAACACCACTTCCCCTGACTCTCACAAACCACCAAAAGGATGCGCACCCCTTGTCATTTGTACAATGCCAAGGTCTGCCGATCCGAATTCTCGTATCACTAATTTCCCCATAGCAGGCATTGCTTTCCGACAAGGCAAGGCTCACAATTCTATTGAGTCAGCCAGTCGAGCGAGTATTGGTAATACATATTATTGCTTTTGTACATTAAACTAAATAGATGTGGATATCATAGAGGCCCGTCAAAAAGTCGTAGAGGAGATGTACCGCCCGCAACACGCAACGCGCAACGCCATGCTTGAAATTGCTGCGCTTCTAGGCGCATACAGATAATACACTGGAAAGTCTAGAATTCGCCCTCGCCGCCGGTACCCACCACGTTTGCTGTCCAGAGACCAACAAGTCCCCACCAGTTCACTTTCCAGCCTCGCCAGAGACCTTCCAGGCCTTGTCCCTTGATGTGGGTAGGTTGGAAAGACTTGGTCTTGGCTTTGCCCTTCTTAGCGGCAGGGTTGGATATGGCTGGGTTCTCGCGAGCGCCTTCTTCTGAAGCGATGTGGTACATAGTACCAATGGTGCCGTTGTATCGGCCAATAGGCACGATGGTGTCGAGCTTCTGTTCTGTCCCTCCAAGAGCTTTGATATAATCTGGGCTAGAGAGAACGGCCATCTGGCCGCGTCGCAGTGTGGTTTCAATAGGCAATTTGATAAGAATAGCAGCTGAAGAAGCAAAGAACTTGGCCACAGAGAATGTCATTGGTGATACTTGACTGTCAATCAGGAAGCGAGTTCGGAGCACAAGTGGCGTCGAGAGTGTTAGGAGGGGGTGTATAAGAGAGTTCAGAACAGTCGGGATTGCGATTGCCGACGGGCAAAGGTAGGAAGGGAGAGCCCGAAGGGTAGCAAGTGTTCGGCGCTGTCCTTTGGAAATTGGGGTCATGATGAGTCTGTCATGGTAAGCGCCGTTTTCGCATATAAGAACTCGTGGAAGACCAACCTTGTGCGCACAATATCCAGGGGAGACAAGAGTACACCAGTCGCAACTGCAGCAGTAGCAGCTACAAACAGCGAGGCCCAAGGGTATGGTGACGCAATGTCAATCAGCCGATCAATGTCGTCCTTAACACCCAGATCAGGAACGTTGAAAATGGCGCTGAGAAAGCTTCTCGACCAATTTTCAAGCAAAGATTGAAGCACAGTATACAGAAAAGTGGCATTTGAGCCCTTCCAAACACCCCAAGCGCCATCCTTTTGCCAGAGTTGCCCGATGACGTCAAGAATCGAGTCTGGTCTGCGAATAGTAATGTAATGCTCCGGAATCATGGGCCGTTTGGGGGCCTGTGACTGCAACGGTGATGTTACACGACGATTGCCTAAGCTTCTGTTATATGACGGTGTGGGCGTGCCGGGCGTATTAGAGGTGAAGAACGCGGCCTCATCGCCTTCGGAGTCGGAATCATTATACTGTGCAGGTCAGCCATGCATTCGAGAGACAGCGGGCGGGAATCCATTCTCACGTCGTATATTGAGCCTGCCTGGCTAGAGCTTTGCCTCTTCAAACCCTCTGGCTCTGTAGTTGCCCAGACAGCATTCTCATCCTGATCACGAGCTTGCAAAATAGTCTTTGCCACCTCGAAAGGCTGGGCCATCAACACGGACGTGTACTTCCATATCAGCTCTTCTACCAGCTCCTTGGCATTCTGTATCACCGACGGCGACGAGTCGTTCAAATAGTCCTTGTAATCGATATCGGCAAGCACATCGCGCGCCTTAGATGCGTAGCGGGCAGTCCCCGTCACATTGCCCACAGCGAAGGGGTTTGCGCTGGATGCCGACGCGGGATCCGTCGTCTCACCTATGACAGGCGCCCTATAGTAAGGTCGTAGCGGATTCACGCCGTCTCTCTGCGTGGTCATGGTTGGTGTTTACGGAGAAAAATCATTTGGAATGCGCCGGTTGAAAAGGTGGCGGATGTCCCGTTGCGTTGGAAGCTCGCTGTAGCTGCAACGCAGAATGAAATCATCATCTGAGAGCTCGGAGATAATGGGCACCGCGGCGGCAGACGGCAAATGGATTTCCCGGGTGCCAGTCGGCGCTGGATGGACCGGCGACTTCCCTGTCCAGGGCCACAGCGCTTCGACAACGCGCCACTTATCGGAGCTGCATTTGCAAGCCGTTTTTCCTTGCTCGGAACTGCGAGCGCTTTTGATTTAGATCCTGCGTGGTCATCCTCCGACGACATCCGTATTTCGTGTCGACCTGCACCATGCACTGAGATTCAATTGGGGCTACGAGAGTCGATTTTATAGTGCACTGGCTTTTTGTGATCCAACAAGCGACGACGGACGATACCTTGAGCAACTTGGACGCATCTCTGGGGCCCATCACCAGTCACATCGCCAAGAAAAAAATGTCATCGGCTTCAAGGACGCTCGCATCTCGTCTTGTGGCAGTGCCTGCCACGGCCTGTCGACGAGTGCAAAAAGGCCGCGCGATTCGAATGGAGTCCTTCACATCAAAATTTCCAACACGGAGTCGGAGTGCGCCTCGAGTAATCCCTTTGTCCGTGCCCGCGCATCGATCATTCTCAACCACCGCACCAACCCGCCACGGCCATATTGACCCCCCGAAGCCTGGTGAAGAGTGAGTGCAGCCATACACACAAGCGATAATAATGTCAAAAAAAAAAATGAACAAGCCACTGATTATCCCAGACTTTACGTCACCTTTGTTGAAAAGGATGGTGAGGAACACAAGTTCGCAGTCTCCGAAGGCGACAACCTTCTAGATATCGCTCAAGCCAACGATCTCGAAATGGAGGGTGCATGCGGCGGCTCATGCGCCTGCTCAACGTGCCACGTCATTGTCACCAACGAGGAGTTTTTCGATAAGATGCCCGAGCCAGAGGATGACGAAAACGACATGCTGGATCTGGCATTCGGCCTGACCGAGACGAGCCGACTGGGCTGTCAAGTGAAGATGACAAAGGAGCTGGACGGATTAGTTGTCAAGCTGCCGTCGATGACGCGGAATCTACAGGCCAGCGATTTCCAATGAGATGATGACAATGTAACAGTAGCTGCTGGGACATACCCCTTATAAAACACCTTGTACAATATGTGTGGATAGAAGGACGGATTTCCCACCGTCCAGAGTCGAAGAACGCGGGGAAGATATTGGAGGGTATCTTTGACTGCATTTTCAGGCGATAAAAAAAGTACTATATATACCTGCTTAACTCCTCTTACCAAACAAGAATCACGAACCAGCGCCTGTGTACTTTTTTTTAGGTTCGTCTGAACGCACGAGGTAACCTATACGCTTAAGCCTCCTCCAAAGCGCCCTTTTTCAAACCTCCGCCCCCAGAGCTAATAAGATCCAAAAACCCCTTCTTACTCATCTCGTTCACCTTTTCCTCGCGGTTATTAATACCTATGACGCCCTGCTTCCTCGCGTCCTTCTCCGCCTCTGCGGCCTGGACTTGCGCAGCTCTTACGGCGTTAAACAGCTTAACCACACCTCTCTGCGCAACCTTGCGCAGCTTCCGCTCAGCGTCTAGAATCTCCGCTGTTGACGATTCAACCTCGCCGGTGGTGTCATCCCGACTGGCTACAAGGACATCCTTGACGCGGCCCTTTTCTAGAGCCTTCTTCTTTTGGTCACGCAGGTGTCGCTTTGCCCTGGCTTCTAAGGCGCTGTCGACAGCTGCTTTGGAGGCTTCATGTGCGGCCGCACTTCTTGAGAGGACCGGGTCGGAACGTTTTGACGATGACAATTTTGTGGAAAGAATTTTGGAGATGGATGTGGCGAAGGCGCTGGGATCATTGCGCTTTGATTTGCGACGGCTTGTGGCATTGTCCGAGTCAAGGTCATATTCATCAACGTCTGATTCTTCGTCGTCGTCGTCTTCATTTTCCCCCTCGGCAGACTCGGCGCCGTCTTTGTGCGCCGTCTTGGCGGGTTTTGAAGACTTCTTGGCTTTCTTCACTCTGGGTTGCTCGTCTTCAGAACTTGATGAGTCGGCGTTATCTGACTCAGCCGCATCGTCGACGGTTGCATTGTGTATATCGTCATCTGAGTCGAGCAAGTTCACTGCATCGAAATCCTGGTCTTCGTCGCCGTCGCTGCCCGAGCCGCTGTCATATTGTTGTGTTTGTTGGCGTTTTTGTTTCTTAGATGGACGCTGGTTCTTGGCGTCAAATGCGCGTTTCTTTGGACCTCCCATTGTATAATCGTGTATTGAATTGCGTGTGTCGGACCGGCGAGAACAGTGCTGCAGGTGAAGGAAGCTTGAGAAAAAGTTGGGATTCTGCCGGGTAATTTTTCTGGGTGGGAGGGGCTCTGGGCAGGCGGTGTGGAGAGGGCCGGTTCACGTGGGGCAGACAGTCGTTCGCTAGACGAAAGCCAAGCTTAGTGGCTTTGAACGACTCTGGAACTTAAGTAAGTAGGTACCTACAGTAGGTGTAGTAGTTGTCGGCGACCATGACTTGGAAGTTCCCTTTGGGACTCCTGACGGGTATGGGATGTACATCATAATTGATTCTTGCAAATAAGAATAGGGCAACGGGCGAACAAAGGGTTGCGATATTGAACTATACAAACTGTAGTAACAATATAACTGAGCATTACGCCCAGTTACCAGCTCCACCAAATCGCGAGGTCCGAACCTCAAATGGCTACAGGCCGTTGTACATGTCTTTCGGCACTCGTTACAATGGCACAATGCTATATGCTAACCCGACTGTAGGGAGTCTCAAAATGAATAAATGCATCAGGACAAATTACACGTCAAGCAGCCTGGAAATTGGCCAATCTATTTAGCTAACAAGTGGTCAGCCGAGGGTATCAAGCAGCAATATAAGTCACACCATCTCTGATAACGCTCCGTAACCAACGCCAGAAAAGTGGAATTCGACCGAGCCATTAAACGAACTTGAACCGGTCCCAGAACGAACCACTCGTCTTTACAGCTTCTTCAACTATGGGCGCGGAGAGCTGAGTGGTCCACCGCTCCTCACCATCAATATATAAAGTATATTGCAATATGCTCTGGCCATCAATGTTTTCAATTGTAAACGAGCCAAATTTGGAACTTCCGGAAGGGATATAGCTGTCCTCTATTAGCACGATGCGCACCAAGTAGAATCAGAGAACTTACTGTAATTTGACATCCTCGCTGTCAACTTGCTTATATGTTGGGAATGGTGACGCAAATTGATTCAAGGGACTGGTAGAGAATTCGTGCGCCGCAGCCGATTCAGGCCAGTTCGACTCGGGAGGCGGTGGGAATTTGGTCGCGGCAAATTCATGACGGTCTCCAGAAAGAATTACGACAGGTGTGCCACGAGCCCCAGCCTCCCACATGGCTTCAAGTATCTTCCGTCGTTCAAACAAAAAGCCACCCCAAGTATCCTTGACATTTACTGGCCAGTTCTTGGTAAACGGGACGGACGAAGCCACAAACTTCCACTTGACTCCCTTAGGTTCGGGACGGCCCAACCAGGCCAAAAAATCAGCCAACTGATCTTGGCCGAGCATGGTCTTACTCTCTTCTTCAAAAGGAGCGTTATTGCTGGAGCGGTAGCTTCTGGTGTCTAACATGAAGAAACTGACGGGTCCTTGGACGAACTCGTACCAAGTAGCATCCTGACGGGGCGTGCTTCTGGTACCGGCCTGAACAGCTTTTGGAGGGTTAACGTTGGCCTGGTAGGTGTGCCACGGGCCAACGGCAGCACTGTAAATTCCGGTAGTGTTGGAGGACCAGTCGTTGGAAATTTCGTGGTCATCAAGTACATGAATCCAGCTCAAGTTTTGCGCGACAGGAGCCCAGTCGGGAGATGCGTAGACTTGTCGGTATTGCATACGATATTCCTCGGATGACTTGCCGAAGCGTTCTGGAACGTCCACATAAATGAAATCACCTAAAAAGAGCATGAACTGGGCACCCAAGTCGGGAAGCTTCCTGGCTAGATGTCGGAGTCCAGGAATAGCCAATGCATGGTCCATTGGGTTGTAAGGGAAACGGGGAAGAATGCAGGAAGTTGAGAGAAATGTGAACTTCCCATCATTGACCGTCGGCATGTTCCCGGGCTTAGGAGGGCTGAGAAATTCGCCGGAATGGTTGTTTGATGTTCTCCACTCATACCATCGTTGCTCAGAGTACCTCAAAGAGACAGTAATAGCCTGCGTGAAGTCGGTTTCATTGGTTGTCTGTTGTATGTCGGCGGCATTAGACCAGGCTGGCGCATCGACAGACGCTTCGGACGTCTTGGCTCGTATTTGCAAGGTGACGGGCAGCTTGGCTTGGTCTGGCTCGCGGACGAGAAAGTTCGCTTCACTGGGTGAAACGTATCCCAGACGAACGAACGAGAGGTCTTCAGAGGAGTAATACCAACGGGCGCGGAATAGTGCGTCGGCAGTCAATAGCGCAAGAACAATGTTGATGAGAAGTGTGATAATAGACCATTTTGGTTGAGTAGCACTGGGGTATCCGTAAAGCAGCACCTTCCAGGGCCGTTCGGTTTTCTCGTCGAGTATGATTGTCTCCTCAACGTCGACTTCCTGGGCAACTACCTCGGGTTCCGGTGGCTGGCCAGTTTCGGAGAGCAAGGGGGTTTCTGATGTAAGCGTTGTCTGCTTCACAGTAACGTCGACTTCATCATCAACAATTTCAAGAGCCGGTCCAGCTCTATAGCTGGCGAAATAAGCAGGAATGTAGATTGCAAAAAGCGCAAAGGTAATGGAGGGAAAGTGGGCCTAGGAGCTGTCAGCGTTGTCACAAACGGGCTTCAAGCATCACTTCATACTGGAAACTATTCAATCTTGTTAGTCATGTGTCGATGATGAATTTATGACGAGACGCACAAATCTGAAGAATAATATCGCGGATATTCTCAAGGCGACCGAAGTCACCTTGGCAATGGTCGTCTGAACAGGCATGATGTTGTTTAGGAGAAAGTGGGATGGAGTGATGCCGAGGTAAGTGGTCGGATGATTAAACAAAGTTTAGGTGAAGCTCATGGCTTTTTGCCTATGAATGAGAGAATGTAGAGAAGCCAATGTTATGATGTGACGGAACACATCACAGCATTGCGCAAAGAAATTGAGAAGAGTGGCAAGGAGGAACTGACGGACTAATGATGCTAGTCCAAGGTTCTGCGGCGCTGCGGAAGAGCTTCATTAAAAGCTCCTGATTCGACGTCATCTAATTGGCAGACGCGCGGTGATTTGAGGCGCGTGGGGGCGAATTCAAGCGTCTACGGGTCGAGGTCGACTGGCAAGTGGGTCCAGATGTCCAGGCCTGGAGGTGGCAGCTCTGGCACCTTCAGGGGTCGGTCCTTGTGAAAATCCGCGCCCGAAGCGACATCGTGGCCCCTTTGCTCTACACGGTGCATTTCAACACCACAGCAGCGCTAGGGACGTGCCACAATTTGCAAGATAAACCCTCGCCTCCTGTTGCGATTCGAGTTGCTCTCTCAGTTGGACGCCACAATCACGAATCCGACGCCATTATGAGATTGTCGACAATAGGAGCAGGCCTTATTGCCTGCCTGGCGACCAATGTTGCCGCCACGGCTCTGACCTACAAGCTCGACGCCAACGAAAAGGCATGCTTCTATACGGAGACCAAAAAGGATAACGAAAAAATTGCATTCTACTTTGCGGTATGACTCCTGTTACACCTGGCGTGCGACGCTGGTATAAGAGTATGCGCTTACTGGATACCATGCAGGTCCAATCTGGCGGCTCTTTCGATGTCGACTACATTGTCGAGGGTCCCAATGCCAAGATGATCTTGCAAGGCGAAAAGGAGCGACAGGGCGATTTCGTCTTCACCGCTCAGCACGCTGGCGAATACTCGTTCTGCTTCAATAACGAGATGAGCACCTTTGCCGAGAAATATGTCGATTTCGAGATTTCGGTGCGAACCCATGTGATCGATCCCAAGCGCTATCCACTGTAGACTAACACAACACAACACAGGTTGAAAATGAAGCCCGAACTGCTCAGCTGCCTTCCAAGCAAGGCACATCCCCCGAACAGACCTCTGTCCTCGAGGACTCTATTTTCAAGATATCCAGCCAGCTGTCCACCATTTCACGAAACCAAAAATACTTCCGCACTCGTGAGAACCGCAACTTTTCTACTGTCAACAGTACCGAGAAGCGAATTGTCAACTTTAGCGTCATTCAAATTGGCCTAATTATTTGCATGGGCGCTTTGCAGGTGTTCGTTGTCAGATTCTTCTTCCAGGGCGCGCGCAAGGGCTACGTTTAAAGTTTCATTTTATTTATCTTGGTTAGCATGTAACGAGGGCACACGTGGGAAAAAGGCAAAAGGGAACGGGTGGCCGACATTGGTACGATATGTATAATAATGAGCATAGAACCTGGCGGTCATTGTGAAAACCAACGGAGTAGAGGTGGTCAATCATTTAAATTGACCGAATTACAGCGACATTGCATGGCTAGTACATTTGTCGACCTTTGGTTCACATGTATTGTAACTGCATATTCCTCATTCCATAATACCATACCGTCCCAGCTAACAAGCATGGACCCTTTGTGGTTGGGGCTCGTAGAGGCAGAAGAGTAATAAGTTGTGGGTGACTTCGTTCGCCTGACGGTCGGACTTCGGCCCAGACTATTATATAATTAAATTTCATTAAGAAAATGTTACTAAAAAGAGAATATAATATATAAATAATGTTTAAAAAAAAACTAAAACTATAGTTTCAATTATGACTTCGTACTCATGCCGGTAGACGGAGAAACCCCAAAGTAGAGGACGATTTGGTAGGGAGCCAAACAAAACAAGACTGGAACAACATTATTGCGACGCCGCTAAGTGCACTACAAACCGACAAAACACCACACCTCACCACACGGTCCACGCCGCAATAACCCAACCCAACCCACACATCGCATATGACAACATAACAATGGACGCCCTTGTTAAATACAAATCCAAATCTGACGCGATCGCTCGGCGAGGTCACAGCCATGATCGAATTATGCACACGTCGTTCAAGGACCTGATACCTCTACGGCAGCGTGTTGATGCTGAGAAGATTGATCTGTCTCGCCCTGACAAAGAGTCTGTTGCAGCCACGACCGAGAGGACGAAGAATGCGCTCGCAGCCCTCATCAGTGGCGCTGTTGCGGCACAGAGACCCAAGAATGTAAATGTTGGAAACAGAAACGACCCGACCTTTGTACGATATACACCTGCCAGTCAGATGGGAGACGACTCGCAGAAGGAAACCCGAATCATGAAGATTGTCGAGCGCCAACGAGACCCGATGGAACCTCCAAAGTTCAAACATAAAAAGATTCCTCGTGGACCACCGTCACCACCCCCGCCCGTCATGCATTCACCACCTCGAAAACTCACAGCCCAAGACCAGGAAATGTGGAGGATTCCCCCCGCAGTCTCCAACTGGAAGAACCCAAAGGGTTTCACAGTGCCCCTAGATAAGCGTCTGGCTGCGGATGGCCGTGGCTTGCAGGACATTAGCATTAATGACAAACATGCTCAATTTGCAGAGGCAGTAAAGATGGCTGAACGGCATGCACGAGAAGAAGTTCAACAGCGTGCGCTGATGCAACAGAGGTTGGCGGAAAAGGAGAAGGCACAAAAGGACGAAAATCTGCGGGCGCTGGCCCAAAAGGCTCGAGAGGAGCGGGCGGGCGGTGGGCGCGGTCGCGGGCGTTCACCCGATTCGAGAGACTCCAGGTCACGATCGGGAAGTTACAGCAGATCTGACTCGGCATCCGACAGCGAAGATTCTGAGATACGGGAACGAGAGAAGGCTCGACGAGAGAAGAGAAAGGAAGAAGAGAGAAAGCTGCGACAGAACCGCATGGGTGCTGAACGGCGTATTCAGGTCATGGCAAGGGAACAAAACCGAGACATTTCAGAAAAGATTGCTCTGGGGTTGGCCAAGCCGACACAGTCCAAGGAGACAATGTACGACTCACGACTATTTAATCAATCGAGCGGTTTCGACAGCGGATTCAACGAGGATAATCACTACGACAAGCCACTGTTTGCAGCCCAGGATGCAATCAGCAGCATCTACCGACCGCGGGCAAACATGGATGACGACGATCCTGAAGCTGGCGATAAGGAGATGGCCAAGATTCAAAAGACGAGTCGGTTTGGAGAGGCACTTGGCAAAGGCACCTTTAAGGGAGCGGCTGATGTAGAGGTAGGCAGGCTTTCGCCGTCAAGCTGGAGATTTCGTGGTGGCACCAGGCTAACAAATACGCAGGCCCGTGAAGGACCAGTGCAATTCGAAAAAGAAATTGCCGACCCATTCAACGTGGACAAATTTCTGTCCGAGGTTGACCAGAATTCGTCGTCAAAGAGGGGATACGGGTTAAATGACGAAGATCGGCAGTCAAAGCGGCCGAGGGTAGAGGACGAGGATGATTAAGCGTCTTGTTGCGTTGGCGTTGACGGCGTTTTGGATGTATTGTACATTGTGGAATTGCATACTGGCCAGGGGCTCCAAGCGGGAATCAAAAGCGGTGCGAGGTTTCAAAAAGATATCAATAATAAATTGTTTGCTCGCGCAATATTGCTCTCTACTTCGATGCTGTTTTCGTACTTGTAAGCGATACGCATGCATGCTGTGAAGTTGCATATGTCTGGTCCTAAGTGATGGTGGTGGGGCGACGGTAATCCCTAAAAGTCCTTGTTTGGACCCTGACTGTCACTTTTGTTTCCGCTCCCCACTTGCCGCCGCCTCTTGGGTTCCTGTCAAAGTTCATGGCCTGATCATCTGATTGATGGCATTCTGTGCAAAATTGCAAACCTCAGACGACACTAGCCCTCGGCCCAACTCCAACTTCTCTTGGCTTGACCGTCTCATAATACAACCAGGCCTCCATTACTTCCCACACCCTTGGCCCTTCTCATCACCCTTGTCCAGGCGCCATCAGCCAGCATGGCATCGGGGGCATTCTTCAACCCGCAAAAGGCGCTCCTCCTCGCCCCCTTCGTCTCATCTACATGCTCCCTCCTCTTCGCCTGGGACCAGAATGCCTTCCTGAGCATCTTCACCAGCCCAGAAGTCAGCGACCGCATCAACCCCATCCTCCCTAGCTACTGGCGCGTCTTCTTCCCCCGGGGCCTCACACAGGTCGTTTCCCTCCTGGGCGTGACGACGTGGACTTCCGTCGGGGCCGTCGTCTACTACAGGACGCTGCTGCAGAAGAAGGGCGCGTGGGCCTGGTATGCGGCCACGGCGGCGCTGGCCGTCGGCCACTTGGTGTATGCACCGTTTGTGGCGCCGGCCATCAAGTATATACTCGACGATGAGGGAGGCAGGTCCAAGGAGAGAAAGCTCGCGGAGCCGGGGAACCGGAATGTGGATATGCAGAAACAGTGGCTGTGGTATAACATGGTGAGGCTGTTGACGACGGATTTGGGCGCCTGGGTTTGCTGTGCTGTGGGTGTCATGAAGACGTTTGATGTGGTTGAGTAGGATCCTGCTGCGGGCATGGACGGCTTGTAAGATATTTGTAAATGTAATTTTATGGAACCCCGAGGTTTGGTGTTTTACTTGTTGTGGAAATTGGCTCTGCTCTTCGCTTTTAGGGTCCCGCCGTTTTCTTGATGCGCCTTGCGAGAAATTCCATGTCTCCTTGGGTGGGCTTCACGGTTGAGGTGTTTGCTATATCTGCCATGGCCACAACTAGATTTTGCATGAAGACATGGAATTCTGCATGTAATCAATTGCGGTGCTATACACGTATACATGGATATACGATGGTCTTTGTTTCTCTCTGGAATCATGTACATAATGCGCGGTTGCTTGTACCCTCGCCTTTTCTACAGACCTGCCCTGACAGGTTAAAGCACCGGGCTATTATGCTAAATTCTGACACGAATGATGACATTTCAATCAACCGTGGGAGCTGTCTGCACTCCGCTTTGCCCGGGGACGTGATTGATGGATTTTGGAGACAGCCTGCTGACTTGCAGCTGATTCACGCTTCAACGTTCCATGGGCCCTTCCGCTGCTGTCGCAAGGAGCCGAAAGACGGTAGGTCCAGGACAACGGTTCCAGCTGAATATACATAAAGAGTTTCCTTTCGGACGACGGAACAATTAGCACTACTGCTGAAATACTTGAGCATTCCATTTGAATCTAGTCCTAAACATCAACCGGAACTATGAAGGTACGTAGACAAACAGACGACCATCTTTCACGCGCCAATAAAATATCACACAGTTCAAAACTCTTGCATTCTGCGTCTTCTACGGAGCCGCAACAGCAAGCTCGGTCGGTTTTGAAGAGTGGCTGCAGCCAGGTTGTCCCGGGCGAGCATTCCTAACTGCCACGGCGACAAGCGGCTACTGCGTCAACTTGGGGGATTACCCTGGGAAAAGCATCAGGTTGAGCGAAAAGATTGCCTGCTCACAGGGTCAGGCTGGTTGGGTTGAGGTTTCAAGCAAGGAATGCGCTGCTTTCCAAGTTGACGGGGAGTATCTTGCGGATGGGCACTGTCAGGACGTTGGGTTTGAACCTTTAGCTATTCGAACGTCTTGTCGTTGAAAAGGCATATATGTACCTTTTCAACATGTTGGGGTTTTTCTGATGAATCCAGCAGATGATCTCGTGCATTTCCGTTTTTATATAGTGCGCAAATGTGGTTATGTTAAATAGTCTAAACCAGGTTCCGTCGTGAGTCGAAAAGCGCACGTCGACACTTACAAGTTGGACAGTGGGACATTCGGGGGTCTGCTGAGGTCCTTAAGGGTACTATCAGATTTATGATATGACAATTCCTCTGATTAGTATAATGTGTTTATTTGAGCTTTTTAGACTGTCCGAATTGTGCTGCGTTACTTTGCATATGATGTACGTGATAAACCCAAGCACAACCTCGGCGCTCATCTCCATAGAATACCCTGTGTATCACGCAACTGTACATAATAATACTAATGTCAACAAGAAAGAGCCCCCAAAAAATTTCTTTGACTCAGCACAGCATCTCAGGTCGTCGACATTGAGGAGCTTGTTAATAGCTTCGACTTTGGAATCGTGGCGGGCTTTTTACAGCTAAGGTCAAAATTAAGTAGACGTCTTGTCTTTGCCTCACCAGACGACGTACGGCGCTTCCAGTAACACGAAAGCTGTCCTTATAAAGTGCCCCCGGATAATTTTCAGATAGTTGTTCACATCTCGGGCCAGAGCAGTAACAAACTAATCACCAAACTGCAAGCCCTAAGGGTTAAGGTTAAACACATCGTCGAGTGCTGCTCTTTGCTCGCCCCATTTGGAATTCAGTGAGCAATCAGCTTGCATTTCATATCCATCACGTAAGTCGTTGAGTCTAGGGGATTGGACCTCTTCCATAGCTGATGGGGTGAATGGTCATGTATGCTGTATCTGTTGAATCCTCAAGTCCCTGTAGCAGAAAACTTAATTAGACGATACGCCCACTAGGAGAAGAGCAAGAATGGTCCTATCAAAGTCATGTTTGGCATACGCAAAATCGCCCATAATAATGAAAAGCCTAGTGTAGACTAACTGTGAAGTTGTGCCCTTTGGGGGTGTGTCGAGGTGCCTTGGTAGTGAAAGCACACAAACAAAAGCCCGGATTTGTATTGACACATGGCAACTGGTCCTATCATGGTAGATTTGACTGGTCAGCTGCCAGCTGCCAGCTTGGCAGTTTAAAAACCGGCACTCGCAACTCCAACACTTCAATGTTTGCATCTGCTCCAGCTCATGTTCCGTGTCTTGCCTCTAGAATCTCGCCCCTCCTCTCAACTAATCCCAAAGCGTTTGCGAAGCCAATCCCACCCATAACGCCAGTGAATGAGAGGCCATGGCAATGGCAAGATGAGATTGTGCACTTGCTAGTCCGAAGCGAGGCTGCAGCAGAGACGACAGGCGGTGATTCTTCATCATATCCCCTGGTTGATAGAAGCCCGTGTTAACCAGCCCATAGTTACCTACCCGCAGGCAGACGGCCATAGATTTCATAGACGGTCCATTTAACGGGAGGGTAAAGGAAGTCGCCAACTTGCATCCACCAACGATAACATGCTGTCCACAAAGAAGGCTCTGATGGAACCGACGGACGACAGAACCAAGGGAAGGGGGATCAACACATTGATGTGCATTCACAAACAGAAATACGAGACCAAGGCCACAAGCCATTCTGGATTCCCCCTGGCCAATTGCACCCGTTCCCCCTCCCGCTCACCGTCAACGGTCCGACACAAGCGCCACCAACAGCTCGATCCCACATGGTTTCGATCCGCCGACGCATCCGCTCCCAAGGGCACAACTGACAGATGAACCAAGAGAGCTTCTGATCATCAGGGGGGCCCCAGTGGTCCCAATGAGGCGCAGGGCTCGAAATGGTGTGCCGCCATCCCGTGTTCTGCCCTTTCTCAGTCTTTTTTTGTTCCCTCGCTCCACCAACAATCGTGCTAATCCGTACACTCACACATGTTGTTGGTGAAAGAGTGGAAACATACCGTGTGTGCAAATGCAGGGTGACAAGATTGATGTGCCTTTTGGCCCAGGCTATGCGACGCGCGTTCCGTCCGGTACTTGGGCACTGGCAATGTCTGAAGATCAATCCCTTTTCTTGAAAGCCGCGCGCATCTTGTCCAAACTTGCGCCGTTAGAGATGGTCTATCTGCCGTCACTCCTCCACTGTGTCTGGAACCGGACTGTCTGTTTCGGGGCAAAGCATTCGGTTGCAATAATACCCGATGTACTATGTATGAGTCCATATTCTGAGAAGCCTGTAAATATGTGCTTGTCCCCAACACATGCTTGCATCCCATGATCCGCTTCCGGCCACTTCCTCGTTCGAACACGACGGCAAGACTTCTCGTCGACACGGCACGTCCAATTCGCCAGCAGAGATTTCTCTCTGTGACTCACCCTTTTTAATTTCCAACCATTTTTGATTGGAAAAAGAGAAGAAGAGGGAAAATAAGTTGGCCTTGCTGTTGCTGCGCCACTTCCCATCTGTGTCGCGCACTTACACCCCGTCTTGTGCCTGGGCCGCAACGAAAAAGAGCACTTGAGACTCAACGCCGGGTTCCAAAACGATTGCAGCCTGAAGCCAAAGCAATTCGACCCGGCCATGCATTCTGCAAAATACCACGAGAGGGTGACGTCTGGGGAAATCGCCCCACAGTACGAAGATATCCGCTACGCAAGGAACAAAGGTCTTGGCCAGCCCGTGGCGACAAGTCGGCCGTGGTGGAACCCGCGATACTGGACGCGAAAGATTTGGATAGCCGTCGTCGCCGTAGTGGTGATTGTCGTGGTCGTTATCATTGCCGTGGCCGTTACCGTGACCAAGAAGAATGCCTACCCGGACTATTCGCCGCTCACATATAATTTGCAAGATACCTGTGAGTACTATTTGCTGCCCTGGAGGTTGAAGTGGAGTGGGAGGTTGAGCCGACTGACGATTCTCAGATGGCGGCCAGAGCTTCTTTGACCAGTTTAATTACTTTACTGGCTATGACCCGGGTAAGTTTCTCTTCATCATACGGCTCAATCTACCATCCATTAGCCGGTGCTAAACGCCCACAGCCCACGGTCTGGTACACTACGTCCCGCAAGCAGATGCCGTCAACCGTGTAAGTCACCCTCGACCCCCGACACCAACCATCACCAGCGCCACTAACTACTCCCCAGAACCTCACCTACGCCACGCAGAACTCGGCCGTGCTCCGCGTCGACACCGCCGTAGGGCCCGGCTCCAACCCCGACGCCTCAACCGGCCGCTTCTCCGTGCGCCTCGAGTCCAAGAAGACGTACAACGGCGGCCTCTTCATCTTCGACGTCAAGCACACCCCCTACGCCTGCGGCGCCTGGCCGGCCCTGTGGCTCACCGACCCGTCAAACTGGCCCGACCACGGCGAAATCGACATCATGGAGGCCATCAACCAGGGGGCCGCCGGAAACGCCATGACCCTCCACACCACCGGGGGCTGCTCCATGGGCGTGAAGCGCAAGCAGACGGGCGAGACGGACCAGGAAAACTGCGACCACGGCGCCAACAACAACGCCGGCTGTGCCGTCAAGGAGAGCCCTTCTACCTTTGGAACCAAGCTCAACGATGCCGGCGGCACCGTCATGGCCGTCGAATGGAGGAGCGCTGGCATTCGCATGTGGCAGTTTGCTAGGAGCGCTGTCCCGAGTGACATCACGGGCAAGAAGCCGAACCCTTCGACTTGGGGGACTGCCGCTGCAGATTTTCCAAGCACGGACTGCGATATCGGGTCTCATTTTAAGAATAATTCCATCATTGTGAACATTGACCTATGTGGAGATTTGGTCTATGGAAGCTGGGACAAATCTGGATGTCAGTGGCCACTCCTCCTTTTTTCACCTTTGAAAAATACCGTAAAGCTAATGAATCGCGTCTCTAGGCTCTGGTACCTGCAAGGAGGTCGTTGCCAATCAGCCCGACTCATTTAAGACGGCGTTTTGGGAGTTTGGCTCGTTCGAAGTATACCAGTCGACGTGAGCCCGTTCTTCGATGCAACTTGTAAATGAGATGGAGGTGCGATAAAAGGACGGCGCTGTGCAGATCTGAGATTCATATATAGTGGTAATAAGTAATTAGCCGACGTGTTGTCCACGCCCAAATATGACTGTGATTGTGACTGCGCTCTATGGCTGCCCTGGCAGCGGGTATTATACAAGTGTATACAAAACCATCTAGCTGACCCCGAACAGCAACTAGAATGGTTTGTCAAGCACCTACCGAGGTAGATACTCAAAAAGTGGAGATGAGCCTCCAAAATCAACGCCGTGTATGCTCTAACCGGAACTCCAAACAAGATTCCCACCCGTTCTCGTACACAAAGCACCATTCGATAGTCTCTGCCCCCGGGCCATTTGACTGTCGACTCTCAAGGCCTACTCCTCCTTTGGCTGTCTCATCCAAGCGTCAATGGCGGCGCTAAATGCTGCAAACGCAACGCATCCGCCAGCCATAGCCTGCGGACCAGCATTCTTGGCCAGAATACCGCCCGTCAAGCAGCCTGCCGCGACGCCGTTCGCGAGATCGTTCTTGGCCCGCAGGCCCTCGATGCCACATTCGATGCCGGAAAAGAGCGCGCCGACCTTGCCGAAATTCTTGGCCATCGAGAAGGAGCGAGTGCCCATGTCTTTGAAGCCGTGCTTGAGCTGTTGGCGGAGGGGCAGAGACGAGATGTTTTGGCCGGCGCTGTTGGTGACGGGTGTGCCGAAGGGCGTGTCGTAGGACATCTATCGACGGTCAGGAGAAGGTACGCGGGAAACCAGGTACGATGGGGAGAGAAAGAGCGACATACAGAAGCCATGAACATGCCGAAAAGACCACCCATGCCGAATCCCATGACTCCTGACATGACGGACTTGCCGTAGCATGATTCCATGGCGGATTGAACCTGTCGAGGTTAGCGGAGAGCTCACAAGAAGTCTGGGGTGGGGGGAGGGATGCATACAGCCTTGACGCCCGGGTCTTGAGGGCCAAAGCCGGGCGTAGGTGCGCCGGCGCCAGATGAGCCTCCTGGGAAATTCATGGTGATGTATGACAAGTATTCACTCTGCCGCAGGTGAGCCCGTGTGGTGGTGGATTCGTAGCGGCTGCCAGTCGCAAGGATGCAGAAGAAATATTTCTGCATGTCCCCACCGCCTTCGGCGATGGATCGGCCCCGCCGACCGAGATGCGGCGCTTGTGCAGTAAAGCGCCGCGCTACGCCGCGCTACGCCAGCGAAGCTATACAGAAACTAACGGCAGGGTGCAGCACCTCGGCTCAAAGTAGCTCCCTTGACAAAATTTGTTTCACAGGTATAAACTGCTATACTACTACTAAGCCCAACCACTGCTACTCCATGTTTCAAGTACGACGACCAGAAATGTCATCAAGGTACAGCGTCACAAACCCAGCATTAGAATCAACGCTTTGCTGGCCAAGGTATTACTTGCTGCCGTCGAAATATGAAAATGAGTTGCAAATTCAATGAATGATAGCTGATGTTGAATCTGGCTATCTGTGTACCGGTTCTAACATTGTAATATGTCGACCTTTTTCATGTGCCGTCACCTAGTATGACCTCGATCGTAAAACCAACTCAATCCAACCCTAACTCGAAACCACCATCCTCAACCCTGGTCTGACAGCCAAAATCGCCCATCCAGTGTAATTTCCCAAATGGCAAAGAAATGCCCATAGTGACATCTATAACCATGGTCCCATATGAACCTGCTCGTGTATTGTCTGATATCGGGTATCTGCGCTTTAGGCATCCGCATAAAGGGAGCCTATTGTCCCCGTCCTCGAGGCTGCCACTCCGGCAACGGTGGCCTTTCAACCCGCGATCTTGCATGGCGTTATTGTTCCTTTGTCGCGCCTGAGTCTTCCCCTGCTCGGCGTTAGATATGTCGTCTTATAAATTTTAATCTCTTTTTAACCTACCTTGAGGACTCTCCACATCCTTTTTACCTGGAAGACTCTCCACAACCTTTTTAGCCAATGCTTTCCCCGAGTATATCTTGCCATATGCATCTCTTTTATGGCTGTAACGTGATGCTATAATTCCACATCAGCAGTCATAGAATAAAATAGGGCCAGCAATACATACACAAGCTACCTCCCTTGTAAGTTCGGAATGTTTGCCCATATTTTTCCTTCATCATCTCCGCAGCTTTGTTCCATGAAAATTTTTTTCCAGGAGGGTCAGAGTCATCAAACATCTCTGGTATGACGTGAGACCAGAAGTAAAAATTTTCGCCATATGTCCAATGGGTGGCCATGTCGTTGAGAAACCTGGCTGAAGTAGCTAATAATCTCAGGTATCGGAAAAATCAAGGCCGGTCTGATGGTTGCGACAATAGAAAAATGGTAAAGAAAACGGGTCGGCCACGAAGGTTATATCGGAAAAATCGACGCCGATCGGATGGTTGCGACAGTGAAAAATGGGAAAGAAAACGAGCCGGCCACGAGGGTTATATACTCCCAGGCCAAAACGAGCACAATGGCAGGTTCGATCGCACAATGATTGAACAATCCAGATCACGCGTAAGCGTCATTGCGTTGGTTTGGGGGAGAACCCGTCTTGTGAACGAAAAGAACCCTGCAGCAAGGCTAAATATCCAATGTCCGAATCTTGTTCACTTTGACCATGAGTTAAATGTTCAACTTTAGAATTCACTGACCCGGCCGTGAGGTCGTGGAGGCTGCAGACCTCTATAATCAGCAAGAAACACGGCAAGGTTGCGTTCCATTTTGGAAAACTGTGCAGTGAACATATTAGCAAGCTTGGCCAAAGCAGACACAAGTAGCGACGCCTACAATGCTCTTTTGTTGCATAGGCACTACGCCATCCTTTATCCAGAAGCCCCAGCTACCCATCATATTCGCCAGCATCATGTCTGT
Source organism: Metarhizium robertsii ARSEF 23 (assembly GCF_000187425.2). Lineage (NCBI taxonomy): Eukaryota > Fungi > Ascomycota > Sordariomycetes > Hypocreales > Clavicipitaceae > Metarhizium > Metarhizium robertsii. The sequence continues at coordinate 5,832,557 of NW_011942160.1, read as the reverse complement.
TGTCAATCTGTCTCCAACTACGGCAATGTGCGACGGGTCCGTCACCCCGGTCTCTGGGTGCTGCCTGAAGTATTCCATGATTTCAGATCCGCATCCCGGCTTCTTCACAGCGTGTGGTAGTACGTGAACGCCGGTGCCTCTTTCAACCTCGGCGGCTTGCTTCAGGTCTTTGTCCCAGCTGGTGGCCCCGGAGGTATTGGATACCACCAAAAGCTTGCGGCCTGGATATGCCTCTTTGAGGGAGTCAAAGCGCTTCTGTGATTGTTTGAACAACGGCACGACAGCTTGGCAATGTTGGGTGAGTTACCTTGTATGGTTCATAGACCTCCTTGGCATCTGGGTAAGCAAAGCAGTCATCTTTGTCGAGAACTACAGCTCTGATGTCAGACTTGTAGCCATTGCTTCTCAATCCCTTGTCCAGAGGGATTGGCAGATCGTTGAATGTTGAAACGGTGTGGTGTGGCAAGCACATGCTAGGCTTGAATAGCAGCCGTGCGGCATTGAGTGAAGCTGAAAGATTCAGGTTCATTTCGGCGGCAGCTTTGAGCAAAATATGGAGTCTGAGCAGCCTGTGAACGCGACACAATCCCGTTGGTAGTTTTTGACATGTCAAAGTGCTGGTGGAGCTGCATCCAAACAAGGCGGCTCTCAAGGCACCAGACTTGATCAGCAGACATTTGAATGCAGGGGGCATGCGGCCCCACCACATCAGAGTACTACTGAATTGACCGTCGACGGCAGACATGGATGCAGGGAGCTTCACTGGGCCAAAGCCAGTGCATGCAATTAAGCTGGGCCAGACCAGACGTGTTCAAGATCGGTTTTGCGACGATAGGTCTTGAGCTATCGCATCTGCACCCATGTTCGCGCCTCACTGGAGCAGACGTCGTCGCCATGCCTAGGAGTAAATCCGTGGCCGATGATTCTCCTCTGGGAAGCGAGAAACGTTCCGTGCGAAAGCGATCCGTCGGCACAATGGACCTCGACAGAGAGGCTACACCTTCAAAACGAGGGCGAGTCTCGGCCCAGGAAATTATCGACGTCAAGTCATCATCCGTAGACGACAGCGAAACAGAAGATCACGACCAAGAAATACAAGTCAGCGCCACAGATAAAGCCTCTCCGTCAATAGACGTCGCCGAGGTCCCCAAGGCGACACGCAAACGCAGAGGACGCCCCCCCAAGTCACAATCGCAAACCAGCACACCGTCTAAGACACCCGCAAAGTCAATTTTTGCAACGCCAGTCAAGAATCACGAAACTGAATCGGCGACGCCTAAAAGACAAGCAGCGGATCGATCAGCACGAAAGAAGAGTGCCAGGGCTCTCATAGAGAATGTATTCGATGATGGCGACGATGACGACGAAGAGGACGACGACGAAGTTCTCGTGCGCGAGATATACGAAGACAGCGACGCCGAGGACCTCGGTGACAACGCCGACATTTTGACCGATGGGTTGAACGACGACACTTCAGGAAATATCACCCCGTCAAAAACCCGAAAGAGCAGGCCCAAGAGAACAAAGTCTCCAACGCCACCACGAGATCTGCCTCCCCACGAGCTCTACTTTGCACATAATAAGCCCGGGCGGCCAAAGACATCCGATAATACATTGGGATCGGTCTCACTGCTCACACACGACGAATACTTCAACGTACTGCACCAACACAAGGACCGTCACGCCGATGACGTCGAGTATCTGGAAAACCTTCATGCCGAATCCTTCCCGCAGTGGGCATTCGAACTCTCCCAAGGCTACAGCATATGCCTCTACGGATTCGGATCGAAAAGAGCACTGCTACAAAAACTCGCCAAATACTTGCACACTAATCACCGCGGCAAACCCGCCCGACAAATCGTCATCGTCAACGGCTACGCGCACACAACCACCATGCGAGAAGTCCTAACGTGCATAGGCTCAGCCATCGACCCTTCACAAAAGATACCCACGTCTACACCAGCCGCCACAGTCCAAATCATTTCATCGCAATTATCCAACACCAATCTTGGCCTCACCATCCTGATCAACTCCATCGACGCAGCGCCCCTCCGCAAACCAGGCACGCAAGCCATCCTATCCCAGCTGGCCGCCCATCCCCAAATCAACCTCGTCTGTTCCGCAGACACGCCCGACTTCCCTCTTCTCTGGGACATTGGCGTCCGCTCCGCATTCAACTTCGTCTTCCACGACTGCACCACCTTTGCGCCATTCACGGTAGAACTAGACGTCATTGACGAGGTTCACGAACTTCTAGGTCGCAAGGCCCGTCGCGTCAACGGCAGGGAAGGCGTGGCATTCGTGCTGAAGAGCTTGCCGGAGAACGCGAAGAACCTGTTTCAGCTACTCGTTGGCGAGGTGCTTATTGCGATGGAAGAGGAGGGGAATATGGCGGACGAAGCAGCCGGCGTGGAGTACAGAATGGTGTATAACAAAGCGGTGGAGGAGTTTATTTGCAGTTCGGAGATGGCATTCCGGACGTTGTTAAAAGAGTGGGTTGCCTTCTTCACCCTCGTCCGTATTTGTTCGTGGCTGCTAACGGGTTATAGATTCCATGACCATCAAATGATTACGAGTCGGAAGGATGCGCTGGGTACGGAACTGCTAAGTGTACCCTTTCAAAAGGATGAGCTGGAGGCAATCTTGGAGGATTTGATGTCATGATGAGACGTATTGCAGTTGCATTGGAATGAAACCTTGTATTATCATTTGCCTTGAGTGGGAAACAACAGACAACTTGATGGTCATGAAACCTACAATAGGTAAAGAAATTCAAATTATACCAACTGGAGGATATCATCATTTTACAATGTTCAACATGAATCGTGTCGTCGTCAATTATATATACTATCCCCGTCCTGAGAACATGGCTATCTAGCTACGTCTATGATGTATTCTTTTCTTCTTCAACGCTTTTTATATGCCAAGACTTTTTACGCATGTCCACAGAACAACCGGCACAATCACATTATCATTACCGCCCGTCAAAACCGCCTCAGTAAGACTCCCCATCGTCGCACAGATACCCGCATTCCTCGCACTGGCATACCACCCAACCGGTTGATCTGTCATCGGCCATCCTCCAACACGTAACCACACCCCGGCGGCTCCTAGACCTGCAAACACGGCAACGGCGAACGCTAGGCTCCCTTCGAGGCTCTTTCCCCCACCCCAGAGCCACTTACGGTGTCCATACCGACGACCAATAAGTGAAGCTGCAGCATCGCCGAGGCCGACGCATATAACACCAGATACCATGCTAACATCCCGGGTTGGTACTTCCCAGCCTGATAAGCAGCCTGATCCCGTGCGAGAGAGTGAAGCTAGCGCCAGCCAGAGGGGAATTGCGCAACCGATAAGGAGGAAGATGTGAGAGATAACAACGGGGCCGCGGAAGTCTCTGCCGTCGACGTAGGGTGCCAAAAATGAAGCAATGGGTTTAGATAGCGGCGGAAGTTGACTTGCGCGGAGGAGATCGAGGATCAAGAATATAGCGAGTATAATGGATAACGCGAGGCCAGCATATGCTGGGTCGACGTATACGGCTGGGAGAAACATTCCCACCATCATAAAATGAAACACCTTGCGCCTGGTATCGACTTCGTAGGTCTCCTTGAGTTTGAATACAACGACTAGGCCAAAGACGAGAATGGTAAGCCAATAGGCGCTGAGGATAAGGCGAGTATTGGCCTCGCCAAAAGCATCATGACGAAGATGTTGGACCCAGCCGGAGTGGCATTCTTTGGCCCCAGAAATCGCTGGGAGACAGACCCATCGCTCAAGATTGGCACTAACAACTTGGAATCTGAACCAGGGTAGGTTTCCAAACATGTACCCCAGAGCCCAGCCTATTGGTTCGTGCCCATTCAGCGCAAACTGCTCGACATAGGTTCGCACGCCGACTAATATGATTCCGATAATGGCTGTGTACACATAGGCTGCATAAGCCCATTTCCGCACGAGAGCCTGCTCCTGTGTCAGTCTGATATAAGGCCGAAGTGAAAGCGATATAGCCCGCTTTCGTCTCCCAGAAGGAGTATGTACAGCGCTCTTCCGCAATTTATCCGGATGTGGCATGGTATGTCGTCGTGAGATGCCGGCGCTGATGTCGTTAGGTGAGGTGACTCCAGAAGTGCCAACGGATTCTGTTGTGTCCCTGATGTCGAGATTGGGTCCAAGGGTTTTGACACGTAGTGGGCCTCGGAAGATTGGAATATCATCCTCCTCATCGGCTGATGATGTCGTCTCGGAGGGGCTATCTTCGTATATAGACCCTACCATATCACTTTTAATCCGGTGCCAAGACAATAGCTTGCGAAGTTCTTTCCAAAACCGATGCTTTTGTGAGCTTGAGGGTCGTCTAAACCGCCATTTGGGCACTCGCGCCAGCGCAATACCCCATCTAATGACTGGTCCGCAAAATACAAGTACAGCAAGACCGCCGCCCCATAACAGACCCTTTAGAATCTTCGCTTGAGGTGATGCAGACAAAATAAGCACATTGATCAATGCGATAGACAGTAACTGAAGTTCGGCGGTCAAGAGGCTAGTTGTTGTAAGGTAGTGCAAGACAGTGCACAGCGTCTGGTGAACCGGATATAATAAGACAAGAGCTTCTCCAGACAAGAATGCGTATGTTGGGTCAAATCTCGATGAATCTAATTCCGGTCCCCAAACCAGAGGCAGGCATGACAATGCCCAATGAAGGGTATCGTATGATGTGTCAACGTCAAGCTTCGGTATCAAGGCCTGCGGTAAGGAACTGATGCTCAAGATTATACTGGGTAAAATTGTCCCCGGATTGCTTCGAGCAACTAGTAAACAAACAAAGGTGGTGATTGCAGGAGGGTATAGTAAGGGGGCAGGGTCAAAGTTGGTTGGTATTCGGAGTGGGATCCATTTCGATGGTCGCCTTGTTCCGAACCCCCATGCCAGAACTCTTAAAGGATATAAGCCCAACAGGGTGAGGTACAATAGGCTCAATAATTCAAAATCTGTGTGCTGTTAATCAACGTCGCCAAAATAGGAAGCGTACATGCGTACCTTTTCTCCAGACACGAAATAATGGTGAGACGTGACTACTCGTCACCACCATGAAGCCCAGCGATCCCACAAGGCCGACCTCGGTAAGCCTTCGCACCAGAGCCCTATTTCGTCGCAGAACATCGAGCCAGCGCTTCTTACGCTGTCCCACCTTCGGACGTAATCTCTGCGATATGGCCTGGATATGGTCGTCATCCAGGGCAGCTGGGGACGGTGCAGGTGTCGTAAAACCTGATGTCGGCTCGTCATAGTCTCTTAATCCTTTGTGTAGCTTGGTCTTTGGTGCTGGAAGACCCTTGAGGAAGTGCTCGTCATCGGCTTCAGTGCCGCTCTCACTTCCAGGCGAAGATTCTTTCGAGAAGGCCGGGAGGCTCGTCGGCGATAGGTGTGCCCCGTCGTTACCACTGCCACGAGACACATCGTGCGTTGTAAAGCGCTCTGATGAATGCGGCAGCTCTGAGCTTTGGTGGTGGTATGGATGGGGAGAACGGTTCAGGGCACGCAGCGCGTCATGCTGCTCTGGATCAGAAGGCGCCAGCGAAGCCGAGGTGACGTTTTGTGACATTTGACAAGGTCGACAAATCGAGTCGCTCGAGGGAAATCATTGATCGCGGCTGAGGAGCTGACCCAAACAATTGGGGTTTCGAGCGACAGACAACCTACCTGGGCAGGCAGCTAGGGATGATACGAGGGATGGGGCTCAACAAGGAACAGTCCACTTCATCGGGGTCGCTTCAGATTGTCGAAGGCCAAACAACATGAGTCGAGATTGAAATGTTGTTTTGGTGAAGCTGGGTTGGGGGAATGGAGCAATGCAGTCACATGCAATCTGCCAAGCTATGCGCTTTCGTACCTGAGTACTCCCTAAAATGACGGTTTAACGCGGAAGTGTGGAACTTTAGGACGTGGGAACTGCGATTTGTCGGTGCTTCTTGAGAGATCGTGCCCCTCGCTCGCTGAGCATCACGTGAGAGCGACTGACAAAGGTAATGTAAAGAATTTTTGTCTTTCTAGGCCAAATGAACCGAATACTACTCAATCTATTGTTGTTTTTTGACGTAGCCGTCATTCAGTATAGTCTTTGTTCCAATGCAGCCTCGCCACCATTGTACACTAGAGCCAAATATAAATTCTCCCCCATTTGGAGCGCTGGCTACCCATCACATAATACTGGAGATAGTGCAGTACATTATGTAAATATTTAAAAACTATTGTATTGAACCAATAGTTCATTTTCCTGTCTTGATGTGAAATTATAATAGATATAAAAGTAACCATTGTCACAACTACATTTTATCGAGTGTACTAGGTCTAGGGTAGCCCGGCTGTCTGGTGGGCCAAATCTGATTGAGAATTTGAGAGGTTAGGTGTCCTAGAGTCGTGATATGATCGCTGCCTTATTGCCGTAGGTAAGGAGTACGTCAATATGTGTCACTTCGATAGAAATAAGCATTCACGAATTTCAACTCAACGAAAGCCTTAGGATGTCACTGTACGGAGTACAGAACAGCATCTCCGAGGTACCTGCCTACCTGTGCTCATCTTGGATAGTACCTGCTATGCGCCCTAGTTCATAGTGTCATCACAACGGGGAAGAACCCCGGGATCGCACCTTCCCAATTGACTTCTCTTGAAGCCTGTTATGAAGACACTCTACGCTTCATTAAAAGAGGCCCGAAGTTTCTCTCCTCTTGTCTTTGATAGTTTGGAATCTCCCGCGGTATGAAGTAGATCAATATGGGTTTTTTTCATCAAATTGCCTTCAAGGGTCTGGTTCAAATCAAAGACGCCCGCCGAGAGGGGTCCTTGCAAGCCACATTAAAAGCCACGAGCCGCGAAGTATGCGCCCGCGAGATGTTTGCGCGGCGGTATCTAAAATAAGATCCTGGCACCTCCCTCGCATCGCCTAGCCATCCATCGCCTTCTGAAGCAGTCGTTTTAGTATTAGTGTTTGTTCGCTCCCACGCAGAACCATGCCAACCATCCTGATTGTAGACAGGCTGACGCGTTGCAGAAATTCTCCTCACGTGTGGCACGAGCGCGAGGCGGCCAACCCCCACGTTAAAAAAATCCACCACTCCAGCTCCCGATTCAGCAGAATCAGCGCAGATGTACGTAGCACTAGTATCTAGATGCCGTTACTCAGCTTTAGGCCTGCAGGATGGATCGAGGCATACAGAGTACACCCTCGGCAATCACCCAGCCTCCCTATACGTACAGATTCTGCAGTGGAAACTACATATACATATGTACGTACCCCATACCTCGACCAGGAGACACTGGTTTGATGAGAAGTACGAGAAATACAACATGAACAATTACCAGTCAAAACGAGATACTAAAAATGGTAAATCGTATGCGAGACATCAAGTCAAGTCACTGATACTCAATAGAAATACAAACATTTTCTCCACAAGTCGAAGCATTCGTTGCTAGGTAGTTACATAAACTCAGTTAAAGACACACACCAAACTCGAGGATAAATACGGAGGACACGAGATCCGACCACAACGGTCAGAATATGCCTCTGATGGAATACTAGCTTTGATAGTCCTGTTTCACCAGCAAGCCCGCTTGTGGGAACCAACTTGTTGACAGGTCTCACAATTAAGGCGGGCTCGGAAGGGAATCCGAGGTGGGAACCGGTGGTTTACCACACTCCAACACCATCGCAGGAGTCAAGGCGCCGCACAGGGCATGAATGCCGGCATTTTCCCTTTTTGACAAGGGAGCAGGCGCGTACATGCGGCAATACGAATAGTATTATTCGCGATGACCATTTGCATAGAAATATCACTATAGACCTCGGCAGCAGGAGACCTAGTGCGAGCACTCTCGATAGTATGCAGACCAAAGTCTTTTGTATGACCAGGTATCATTGCGACTACAAAAAAGAGACAAACAAGAGGTATCAAAAAATGTCGCATTTTTAGTGGTACGGAGTATGAGTTTTGCTAGCAGCAGATCAAGACCGCGTCTGATGTCGGCGACGCTCGGGGGTCGTCGGGCGTGCTTGGACTCGGCATTGGATGACGACGGTCAACGGGGGGTGAAACAAGTCCAGCCAATGCATTTTGGTGCTCCGGGCGGGTAGTGCTGGATCTATCAACCAGGCCATTGGGTGAATACGGAGGCGGCAGTGCAGCCAAACACTCAGACACCGGCAAGCTGTTTTTCTTAGCTGGTTCGTCATGTTGACTGTTCGTATCACCAGTGCGGGACACAATACGAGTTTCGGCCCCCCTTTGCAAAGACAGCTGCCCAGAGGGGCGAGAAGGCCCAGCCTGGCCTGTTGCTAAGAAGGCTTCTCCGAAGCATGCATGGGCGCAAGCCCACGCCACATGCTTGGCAATGATGTCACTGGGAAGCCTGCAGTACAACAGAAGTGGCCGATTCTGGACGACAAGTTCGGTCTATTGCGGTGGAAGAACAGCTGAGCAAACTGGGCGACTTCAAATGTTGTCGATGCAGCGATGGCTAGTTGCCGACTGCTGATGGACGACCAAACCACGCGTCGCTCGACATGAAGCGGTGACGAAGCAAACACCACTGGAGGCCGACCATGATTTCCAGCCCTCGCAATTTTGAGGCGTGCTTCCAAAAAGCAGCACATGCACGAGAGGGGACCTGAAGGACCAGCCAGGGCCAGCCCCGTGTGCCCCGTCCAACGAGCCCGTTAGGTGGCGTCTTGAACGCTGCCCCTGTCCGTTGGACCTGTGGACCTGGATGTGCGATCCGCCGGCCTGGCAAGCCAAGCCAAGCCAATTGCTATCTCGAGTGGGGTCAAAGAAAGAACAAGGAAGACTGGAAAGACGACATCGAGGCTCCAGCCGCCAGTGTGAGCCGTGCCAGCACAATCCTAGCTACTTCCGTACGGAGTACTATGGAGTCAATACTATCCCTGCCATGGGCAGCTGAGCCGCGCCGGTACGATGGACTAGTAGACTCGAGAGGAGAGCCTGTCCCGAGCGCGTATCTGCACCGTCCACTCGGGGTGGCGGGCGTGCAGGGGCGTGCAGTGTGACTCTGTGTCAGAGTTAGGCGCGGATGGTCGGCCTAGTCGTTGGGAAGGCGACGATATCGAACGTTATTCAGCTGCCATGTGCAGTCTATTTATCCAGGATTTCCTACTATGAGCCCTCAGTCCCTGACTCCAACCGTCCTCTCTCGTGCCCCGTGCTCTCAACTGCCTGCTGTGGGAAACTTCCGGCCTTTTATTCTATCGGTCCCTGTTAGGCCGAGTATTCTTGCATTTTGTATTACTATCCTGGGCTATCACTGACTGGAACAAGTCCAAACGACATCATACAGCCTGCACACCCCTCCATCTCGGTCTGCCGTGGCGGGAGCTGGCTTCGACATCCCGTTGCCATTTGATCATACTTTCAATATTATCACGGCCACACTGCCCCCAAAGGCCCAAAGGCTGATGATATCGGTCTGATCTCCTGTGCTCCACTGGCAATTCATCACACGCCGTACAATACTACTACGACTCTCATGCTGACAAGCTCCGCTGGATGTGTTCTGCATAAAGCGCATGTAGGCCATTCCGCCTCCATCTGCCAGATCACTATTTCGTCCCTCTTACTTGCTGATCTTGGGCCACGGGAGACTGGAGACTGGAGCGGAAATCTGCAACCCACGGATGCAAGATAGTCAAGTACTACAGCCTGCGTGCTCTTGTTGCTAAACTCGACTCGGGTTTGGCTCGATATTTCTGCCCCGCTTGAGAAAAAGCCCAGATCGCATAATTATCACATCACATCGACACAAACACTCTCCGCTGCTTCTCTTGCTGTCTAGCGGCTTAGCCACACTGCTTTACTTCCATTTGACTTCCTCCCTCTACCCGAGTAGCATTAGCTCTGCATTGTACAGGAACTGCTTGTTCCATCGGTCCTCGTTGACAAGTATACACCCGATTCCTCAGCCTTTGTTTTCGGCACCTTGGGGTCCCAGTTTACGACTTCACACCCCATCAGATCTCCGCTTATTCCTAACATCGGATACTAGGAGGGGTGTAAAGCATACCTCCGTTGTTGTACATTGCACGCCG
>NW_011942160.1:5735864-5822405 GCF_000187425.2 Metarhizium robertsii ARSEF 23 | reverse complement strand
CCCCATCCAATCACTCTACTTGGTCCTCTTCTTTTACTCTTATTGATTTCAAAGGAACTGTGTGTTGCTTTTTACGGAAACCGGGTGTATCTCGCTGTCTGTGGAACTCTATCTCTTCTCCGGATGGTACACGCAGTGCATCGACTACATAACACCCTTTAGTCCCAACTCGTTTTCTCATAATGGCTCCTATGGATTTGAGAGAATATGGCGACGCTCAACTAGAGACAGGACTACTGAGGACACACGAAGAGGAGAAGATTCCATTCACCCCAACTGGGCTTGAACAGTCTCAGACCGGTCCAACATATCATCAACCGGAACCCAAGGAGTCCCGAAAGATGTCCTCACATAGACGGATGGTTATCATCGTGATGCTGAGCTTGCTCCTTGGATTTGGAGTAGCTCTGGCTAAAAACCCCTCCTTTCCTTCATCTTGTATGGGATGGACCCGTGCCAACGAGAATATTCACACGAAAGCCGCTCGTTCCTTTCTGGAAAAGCGTGCTGATGCCTCTGTCACCAACGCGACTACACCTGGAGCACCGACGGAGAAGAGCGAATCTGGCACTGGACAAGGACAGCTGACGACACCCACCCCATCTGCAACTCCGACTTCATCTAGCCGTAAGTTCAAGTCTCCCGACGCATCAGTAAGGGGGATCGTTCAAACTAACGGGAGTTTTTAGACGAATCCACGACATCAACCGCTTCGTCGACCATTAGTCACTCCTCCATCCCCTCTCCTACGAGCACTCCCGAATCATCAACTCCTTCTCCGTCCGTAATACCACCGGCCAGCCCGACAAGCTCTACTTTTCCGAGCCCAACTCCTGCAAGCACTTCAACTACCTCCCAAGCGCCTGAATCCACTCCCTCTGGTACGTCCTCCACGAGACATGAGACTGTCTCCGAATCTTCTTCCTCCAGTGTATCTCCAGTGTCCTCTTCCAGTATGTTGCCAAAAGATGACCTCTCCTCTTTCTCTTCCTCTTTCTCTTCCTCTTTCTCTTCCATCAGTTCGTCCATAGCACCGTCCACCGCGCCGTCCAGCAGGTTTACCGGTCCTTCTTCGAGTGGGTTATGCTACCAGCACTGTCCTTTAGTCCCCAAATTGATCCATCAGGCCAAATATACGAACCTCCCATTCCACTAATCACACCTCACATTTGTATATGAGTCACCAAAAATTGTATGAATAGCTCCAGTGTCTAACTGTTAGTGCCTCCAGCTCCAGGGGAGACTCCCAAGTCTTCAGTGCCTGCTGTATCTACGGGTGGGTGTCCACGCATATGGCCCATGATTTTTTTTATTCATCCACAAATCACCACATCTTTCAACGCTCGCAGACCAGGATACCTACTTTTTGATTTGATTCACTTGCATTGACTTGCTGCAAAGTCGCTGACCGTTTGATTAGAAGCATCATCTTCTGGCGAAGCTGCCCCTACTTCGAGCAAGATCGAGAAGACTATCACGACCGGCCGTGTCGCCACAACCAGCCCCGTACGACATACCTATACCACTACGTTACCCGACGGTGGTACTCGCACCGTAACATCCACTTCTTGGGTGGCCATTGTGCCCACGGATAAGTCTACTGCCGACGGCGGGCCCCAGTTGCAGAATCATGCGCCAAAAGCTCAAGGTCATTTCACGCTCATTATTGCTGCTGGGGCGTTCGCAGTTGGCATGTTACTGATTTAACATTATTTCCACATCTGTTTACTGATGGTATTTTGAATTATGCGAATCGTTGATTAAGCATGGCGATATGCATTGCGTCGGTGGATTAGGTCTGATGATTTAACGACTCTCCTTAATTGTTTGGTTTGGAAAAAATTAGACCATAGGCATGCGACTGCCTCGTACTGTAGATTGCAAAAAGCGGAGTAGAATGGCCAATGAGATGAATTTCAAGGATGCGACTGATTGTGACAACTAATGGCACAAGGCATAGATGGGACATGGTGTCGTGAATATACAGACTATTAGAAAAAAGGGCATCTTTTGGATTCCTCTCACATGGACACATAAACACCATAATTATTCAATATTGTGTTGATTATGACAGTTCTAATTGTAGTTATATGCAAAGCGCCGCAACTCCATGCCCATTTTCGTATCCCGTTCCTTTCCCAAATCACCCACCAACCACGTCCTTAACCGGGTCCTATCTTTGGCATATCGTGATGTTCACTAAGTTTCGACAGGTATGTGTTGAGTTCCTCGACTCGTTCCTTGTGCGTTTTCAGTAATTCCGGTCGAGAACTCGACGACTCAGCCATTTTCTGCAGCTGTACCCAAGTTAGCGACTGCCCTTGTCGATGTTTGGCCGTTATGCACATACTCTCTTCTTTCTGACCTCGTCGTATTTCCTCTCGGATTCCGTCTTTCGTGCAACTGCGCCATCGTCGTCGCTCTGATCGCCCTTGCTGTCACGGGGATCCGGTTGCTCGTCGGCCGCGGGAGCACCGTCGCTCTTCGCTAATGCGCCCTCGCCCGCGGACAAATTCCTCTCCAAATCGCTCTTGTCCTTCTTCTTCTTCTTTTTCTGGACCTTGGCGCCCTTGAGCTTGAGGGCGCCTCCCCCAACAGCGGTGTAGTCGCCAGACGGCATGGTGATGTGGTTGCAGTGTAGCACGGCCGCCCGCAGATGTCTTAGGCTGAGATCCTTGGATGGAGGAACGACCTACTTGATGCTTAGTCACCAGACAGAGACGGGAGCCAAGGCCCTTCAATGCCGGAACTCCATCTTGGCGGCAGCCAATGAAAGCATCATTTCTCCATCTCTCAATGCATTTGCTCGAGCCGCTACTAGCTTCTGTGGGCTTTTCTGTCTCCTATTGACGGAAACCAAAGCGCCTCCCCCTACACTTTTTGCTATTCACGATAAACGCATTAGACGAAGAGCATCCGTACGGTTTCATTTTTACTTTGGATCCCGCCGTTGTCACGCGAGCATTTGGACGAAACATCGCTTGCATCGCTCCTACCACTTTCGCACATCCCTGCAGCGTCACAGGCCCAAAAGGCCCTGTTGTTGTTGGTCCATCGCCATCCTACGTTTTTGGTTGACGAATGTGCCTTTTGCTTGCACTGTGCGCGTTCTGAATATGAGCTATTTCTGCTAGCCTTTTTATATTTCTCGAATACAGTATCGCGTTTTGTTGCCGACGATCGAACGTACAGATTAGAAGCTCTCTAGGCCGGGGCTGGTTTCTTCAGGGAGCTCGCGATGTCCCCTTATGCGGTGCAATCGCAGTCGCGAGACTCCTTAGAACTTGCGTCTCTGGCGAGCTCGAGCATGATAGATGGTGGTGCAGTATCAGAAGTGTCCTCCAGACCGAGCATTTCGTCATCACGGAGGCTGTCACTGGTGGAAGAAGAGGATCCCCTCGACGATGGCAATCCGGCCGGAAGATTAGGACGGTCATATTCGGTATCTTCGACGTTTGATTTCGCTGCGAATTTGTTCCCTTTGAGTTCGACTACTGGGGCGGGAGGGTATGCGCCAGTTGGAGCGCCGACTTCTGGCGCGCGATCGGGCGGTGCGCTGGGAGGAGGATCGTTGGAGAAGCACAAGACGCTGACTTACCTGAACGGGCTGTCGCTCATCATTGGCCTCATCATTGGATCGGGAATATTTTCGTCACCAAGTCAAATCAGCTCCAAGGTCGGTTCACCCGGGGCGGCGATTGTAGTGTGGATTGTTGCCGGAATCCTGGCTTGGACCGGCGCGGCGTCATATGCTGAACTAGGAGGCGCAATACCGTTGAATGGCGGGTCGCAGGTCTATCTCTCCAAGACGTTTGGGGAGCTCGCTGGATTCTTGTTCACTTGGACGGCCGTGTTGGTGTTGAAGCCTGGAAGCGCTGCCATCATCGCTATCATCATGGGGGAGTACTTTGCGCGAGCAATCATCGGGGCCGACGCAGAAGATGTAAACCCGTGGGTGAGCAAGTCAGTGGCGTTGTTGGGAATTTGCACCGTTACGTGTTTCAACTGCATTTCTACGCGGATGGGTACGCGCATCAACGACATGCTTATGTTTTTAAAGTTTGTGGCATTGCTATTCGTTACAGTGGTTGGCATCATAGTTGCTGTGAAGGGATATACATTCAATGGAGAGAAGGATAATGCCTGGAAGCCACAGGACTGGTTCAAGGATACTTCATTCGACCTGTCAAACTGGGCTATCGCATTGTATGGCGGCCTGTGGGCGTATGACGGGTGGGACAACGTGAGTATATTTTGTTTCGCCGTGTTGGTGGCTTTTTATTTACTAACCGTCTTGCAGACGAACTATGTTGTTGGGGAGTTCCGAAATCCGAGCAGGGATCTTCCGCGGGTTATTCACTCAGCCATGCCGCTGGTCATTGTGAGCTACGTGCTTGCGAATGTAGCATACTTTCTTGTATTGCCCGTCGAGCAGGTCAATGGTTCTAATACCGTGGCGGTCATGTTCGGCTCCAAGGTATTTGGCTCCATCGGCGCCGTCATCATTGCTCTGATGGTCAGCGCAAGTTGCCTTGGCGCTCTCAACTCTTCCACCTTTACCGCAGGCCGACTTGTCTACGTTGCCGGCAAGGAGGGATACATCCCAAGCATATTTGGCAAAATCGGCGTGCACAGCCAGGACCCTAGCCTGACGACCCAACGAACACGAAATTGGTTCTCTAAGAAAATCCACCGCTTCGTTGGGGACGACGAGATGGGCCTCTTCTTTACGCCCATATACGCTTTAATCCTCAATGGCTTCATCACTGCTGGCTACTGCGTCGTCGGCGAATTCCCCACGCTCCTTACCTTTTACGGCGTTGCTGGATACACGTTCTACTTTTGCACTGTTCTTGGTCTCATCATCCTCCGCGTTAAAGAACCCCAACTGGAGCGCCCATACAAGACATGGATCACAACCCCAATCATATTCTGCTGCGTCAGTCTTTTCCTTCTCAGCAGAGCTGTCTTTGCGCGACCGGTCCAAACTGTCGCCGTGGTAGGCTTCGTTGTGGCGGGAATCCCTGTGTACTTTTGGCGTATCCGGGGTAGGGACAGGCTTCGGAAACCAGGCGACGATGGGGGGCATCGGCCATGGTGGCGTTTTTGGAAACATTGAAAAACTGAACAAGCATCAGCCGGCGCAGTGTTTTTTCTGAATACATTTCATTTGGGGTGGATGCGTACAATTGGAAGCAGGACACGTGAATTTTGTCTTTTCACCCCTCAGGATGGAGGAGCCTTTGTATTTTGGGTAATACTGAGAGGTACATTTATGACCCCAGCACAGGACAAGCTGCTAATGACGAGACGGGCGGTTGGCTTAGGCAGTCGGTGTATTGTGAAACCGTACATACGCAGATAACACAATACATAATGCATGAAGATGGATTTAAACGCCCATCTGCACCGTTCAGACCAGCTTGCATACGCGATGGTGGTGGTGATTGGCGGGTGGGTTGCCGCGGGCGGCTACAGATCGGCCCCCAGCAGGCCGTTGGCAAGGCCTCTGCGTTGGGCGGAGTTTTTCAACTTTTTTTCACGGCATGGGCACGTATGCGTCTTTGATGGCGCTGCTGTCTGGAATTACTTAAATGGCTTGCTGTGCGGCATTTCGTGTCGATCGGCTCGCGACGATGCCTGCGGACGTCGTGCTACATAAGGAACGAACCCTTGGCATGTACGTGTATCGCTGTGCCCTCTTGTATACCGCTGTGCTATCCGGACCTTGTTGTGTTTTTGCATAGAAACAAACTATGAATGGCCTCCCTGTTCTCTGGCTGCTCGCGGGCCGAGCTGCCGCGGCGGACGATGACCTGTCCGACTTCACCAACAACCTGGCGCAGGATCTCGGGCCGCTGCTGGCGCTGTTTGGCGAGGCCGTGACGAAGCAGTATCTCAGCGAGAGCACCACCTTCCTCGACTACTTCACCTTCGCCATGGGCCCGCTGGGCATCATCACGGCCGTGGTGTCGGTCATCCGGGTCTGCGGGCACCCGTCCCTCCGGGCCTTCATCGGGAGGTCGCAGGAGGGCGAGGCGGCCGTGGAGGCGGAGCTGTGCGCCTCGACGAGCCGCGACGTGTGCGAGCTGTTCCACAAGGGCGGCATCGCGCGCGTCCTCGGGAGGCAGCCCGATCTGCTGGAGCTGGTGGCCGTGTCGCCGCCCGCCGGCGGCCGGGGCAAGAGGCTCGAGATATTCCAGGACCACATCCGCAACGCGGACGAGACCATGTACTGGAAGCGCAGCCGGGGGTCCGTCTTCAGCCCCGACGACAAGTCGGGCCGTTGCCAGATGTCGCCGACGCCCAACCTGTCGCTCAACATTGGCATCAAGAGGCCCAAGCTGTGGGTGGTTTCGCTGGTCGCGCTCAACGGGCTCGTGCTGCAGGCCGGCATCATCGTCCTGGCTGGCTTCGGGGCGTGGCGGCTCGGCTGGAACAAGTACCACCCCGACAATGCCACGGCGCGCGACTACGCGCCGAGGATGTTCATCGCCGGGAGCCTGCTCCTGTCCCTGGGGATGTGGGGATGCGCCGCGCTCATCGGCCAGGCCACGCAGGAGGTGAGGTTCAGGCGCGACGAGCAGGCCTCCGGGCACAAGACGCGGCTCATCTGGCTCCAGCCAGGGCCGCAGCTTGTTGGCGAGCAGAGCTTCGACCCCAGCTCCTTCTTTGAAAGCGAGAAGCAGCCGCTTGAGTACTGGGTTTCGTCGCGGAAGCGAAAGGGGTCGGAGAGGCTGTTCGAGGTGCTGACCTTCTTGGCGGTGCTTGCGTCCGTGGTTGGGTATATACTTCAGTTTATTGGCCTGCGAGGCATGAATGCGTGGCTGTCGCTGGCGCAGCTGGGCGTCACGCTGTACATGAGCATGCTGCGAGGGGCGCTCCGGATACAAAGGCTCCAGAACCATGAGAACAAGTTGTCGAAAATCCCGGACCTGGTGGCCGGCCACGAACTCGACTGGCTGGCGTATGAGCTGGCCTTTGACGACTCCCCCATGCAAGCGACGGGGCAGCCGCAAAGGGGAGCCAACTGGCACATTGTGAGTGGGAAGATGCCGAGCGATGATAAGCCCATGACGGTTTGTAACGGTGGTTCTTTCGAGCTCAGTGGTGCCTCCGTGTCCAGTCGACGAAACTCCTGCGACAAGACGTCATTGCGGGAGTTCATCGGCTCTCAGGGGTGCAGCGACTTGTATTACGAGCTGTTCGACCTTCGCGTCCAGCTGTCTGGATTAACGGGGAACCAGGGCATGGCGAGTCTGGCAACAGGTTCTGGCGGTGGGAAGCCGTGGAAGTCCGACATGGTCGCCGTTCGCAAGTCCGCCATCAAGCTTGCTGAAGCGCTTGGCGAGATAGCAACTGCGCTTTTTTCCGGGGAGAATCGTGCAAAGAGGAGCGACTTGACGGTTCCTGTCGAGGCTCTTGCTCATACGGATTCTGAACCTTGTTGCTCCAGCACGCTGACGCAAGTCGTCGGCGTTGAGATGAAGGCCCCCGAACCAACTCAGCCAAAATGGAGAGTCAACGCGGCTCATATAGAAGCTATTCTTGGCCTTTGGACTTGGTCGCTGGTGTCTTCTCAGGACGTAGTCGGAGACAGTGAATCTCCAAACACATCTGCCAGCTCAAAGGACAGAGCGAGCGTCTCGCACCAAATTCTGGCAGCTGGCTTGGATAATGAATATTGGAACAGCGAGGTCGACATCGAGGTCGAGCTGAACTTTTGGTTCGGCCCAAATACACATCTCCTTTCCAGGGAAAGCCTCCGCCTAGGTAAGGGCATGAAATGTGACAACTTCACCACGCTGTGTCGCCAGTTAACTGGTTCCGGCGGCTGGGAGAAGCTGTCGAAATCGACGGAGTCGTCGTCCTCCCTGCTGAGCTGCAGCAAAACCCCCATCTTCCAGCTGCGGCTGTTCGGATGGAATATTCTATGCGAGTCCTTGGCAATCAGTGGCACGGATCCCGTTGGGGCCTCGGATGTTGTTAAATTGCAGAGTTCCCAAGAAGATAGCCACGTTTCTATTGGTGTTCAATACTTGCGGTCTGAGCGTAGTATCATTGATTTGTGCACCCAACAGCTCCTTATAACCCTGGTGAAGAACCTGATCAGTCTGGCGGCACTGCCGATTCCTGAATCCACCGTCTCGGAGAAGGAAGGGTTCATTCAGCTGCAGAATCCATTGGTCGCGACGTTCGAAAAGGCATTCGTCGACAGCGAAATCGGCTCCCGAACGGACGCAATCACCACCATTATCCCCCAACTGAGACGGCAAGTCCTCCCCAGCGACGAGAACCTGATATCGAGTCTCGTCCAGTCGGCAAACACATTCAGGCAAAAGGGGGAATGGGCTCGTGCGGCCGTATTGCTGAAATGGGGGTGTCGTCACATTTCGCCGGAGCACATGCGCAACCGCCATGCGGATCGAGCTCTGCAATGGCAGTTTTTCGAAAGGATCCTCAGGGTCGCGGCTGAGTTTTACCGCTACTCAGCTACCTTGAAGAGCGACAAAATGGGCATCTCGTACGCGCAGGACGGGCTGAGAGAAATGAGGGACATGTGCCACTTCATGCCTCCCTCATCCGAGGAGGACAGCGTCGAGCCGTGCCAGCAGAACATCACCTCCATGCTGGCTTGCTATGCCGACGTGTTCGACAAGTTGGCAGCAGAGACAAGCCGCCCCCGAAAAGCCAACGGCGTACACCCCTTTGTGCAGGCCATCGACGACGGCAACAGAGTCGACGCCCTCTACGAGCTGAGTTTCCTCCACAGCGGCGACTTTGGATCCAAGTCCCTCAAGCCCGCTCTGCCGCTTGCCATTCGCAACCAGTGGACCGAGGTAGTCGATGCGCTTTTCGAGATGAGGGTTCATCCTGACAGCGAAGACGAGGCCGGGAGAACCGCTGCTTCCCACTGCGCCGAGCTCGGGCACGTCTCTCTGCTGCGCGAGTTGGCGGCCCGGGGTGCCTTTTTGGATCAATCGGACAACATGGCTCGCACGCCGCTGCACTGGGCGGCGCTGAGCGGGCAAGACGAGATTGTGGGCGTGCTCTTGGAGACGGGTAACGTGGATATATCTCGACGGGATCAAGACGGCGTCGTGCCATTCTGGCACGCGATTGAGAAGAACCATCACAGCATCGTGCGTGCCCTTCTGGATCGAGGCTTCACCGTCGATGCACGGAGGGCGAAACTGGATCGGTCTCCGATATCTTGGACGTCGGAGCACGGGCAAGCTGAGATTGTGCAGCATTTGGTCCAGAGCGGCGCCGAAGTCAACAAGGCCGAAAAGGGATTACATGAGGGGTTTCATCCACTGCATCACGCTGTCAAAGGCAGTCACGAAGACGTCGTGCGTGTGTTGCTGGAGGCCGGGGCCGATCCCAACGTGCGCAGCGAAAATGGGCGTACGCCACTGCATTTGGCCGCCGCGGCAGGCAGTACAGCTATTGTACAAATCCTCCTTGGTTTGGTGCCCGATGTAGATGAAACGTGCAATTCCGGGAACACGGCATTACACTATGCCGCAAGTGAAGGACGTGTGCATCTGCTCAAGATGCTAATCGATGCTGGTGCGGATATTGAGCGTGGTGATGACCAGGACAGGCGGCCAATTCACGCGGCTACGAAGAGTAACTATTTTTGGTCGCACCCAGACGCTGTTCTTGAACTTCTCAAACTAGGAGCTGTCATCGACCCTGTTGACAAAATTGGACATACTCCTTTATGCTTTGCGGCCGACAATGGACAAGCTGGCATTATTGAGGAGCTGTTGAGCCGAGGCGCAAATGTGAACCATGCTGATAAGCACGGACAAACCCCTTTATATAATGCGGCCCAGAAGGAACGGTTTGCAATCGTGAAAAGACTGCTAGAAGCTGGAGCTGATGTACACTTCCAGGACAAGAATGGCAACACGGCTTTGATAGCTGCTACGGATTCGCTGTGGGGCGGATCCAAGTTGGTACAGCTGCTGCTCGAGCACGGTGCTGTAGATGTTCCAAGGAAAGACGGGGCAACAGCTCTCTCGATAGCTCGATCCAATCGTTTCTACAGCACTGAAGAAGTTTTGCTACAATCAGGCAACTACCTAAATAATAAAGGCTAAAATATATAATATATTCTAATATAATGTAATATATTTTAATATAATATAATATATTCTAGTATAATATAATATAAAATATAATAGCTTAGTATTTAATTTAGTTAAAGTTTTTACTTTTTACTATATTTTAATATAAAATAGAATTTATATACTATATATTAAAAGGTATATATTTATAAAGATAGTTATTTATCGTGGCTAAAATAGCACCCTGTAATTATATAGAGTAATATATCTTGTAATACGAACAGGAGACTGTAGTTCTCATAAACAGGATAGCAAGCTTATCAGCTAAAACGTCTTTGTTATTTATTTTTATTAAAACCTAGTCCTAGATATCCTTCATGTACATATTCTCCATCCACTCATCAGTCGTGAGGTATGAGAGCCGGGAATTCATAGCTTTCACATTATCACTTCAAGATGTTTTCTTGTCATTGCCGTAGGCTCTGGTAGCATAGCTGCCCTTGTGAACAATCAAGTCCTCGGGACGGTAGTCATGCTTGCCGCTCAAGTAGCTTTGAAGAATAGCCTTGGTACCCTCGGCATAGCGCTTCTGAGCATCAAGCGAAGTTCCAGACATGTGGGGGACCATGGCGTTGCCACCTCCAAACGGGTTCTTGGCGGTTCGCAGTGGGTGGTTCGGGGCGGCGGGCTGAGGGTACCACACATCACCGCCGTAACCGGCTAGGTGGCCAGACTCGAGGGCCGCGGCGACGTCTTTTGCCACAATAATACCGCCACGGGCAGTGTTGATGAGGTATGAGCCTATAATTGTTAGGTTAGCATACGTAGACGGCCTCAAGCAAAAATTTGGACGACTTGCCAGGTTTCATCAAGGCAATCTTGTCCTCATTAAACAGGTCTTCTGTCTCACTATGCAAAGGGCAGTTGATAGTAAGAACGTCACACCGTTTTAGCAAATCATCAAAGCTCACAAGGTCACAGCCGAGTTCTTCCTCCTTCTCAGTGCTCAGAGGCTGGTAGTCGTGGTAAAGGAGCTTGCAGTTAAACGGCTTGAGTCGTCGCAAAACGCGCTCGCCGATACGACCGACACCAAGGGTACCAACGACCTTGTTCTCCAGGTCATATTCCTGCTTGGCGACGGCCGCAACATCCCAGTCACCTCGCTCCACCTGCTCGTGGGCGGGGACAAAATTTCGAATCAATACCAAGATGGTCATAATAACGTGCTCAGCAACAGAGACGACATTACTGCCAGTGACTTCGGCGACCGTAATACCGCCGTTAGTCTTGTTGGCAAGGTCAAGGTCGACGTGGTCTGAGCCGATACCCGCAGTGATAGCGAGCTTCAGCTTCTTAGCCTTGGCAAGGCGATCTTTTTTCAGGTAGCCAGGGTGGAAACTGACCATTGTCAACAAAGTTGTCCTGACGAATGAAATTCTAGGAGACCTACGGCGTGGTAATGATAACTTCGGCATCTACAAGTTCCTGCTCGAACTTGGAATTGACACCCTCCTTGTCTGATGTGGTGACGAGAGTGTGGCCCTGGTCCTCGAGCCATTTCCTAAGGCCAAGTTCATTCTCAGTCGTACCAAGAAGTTCAGGAACCTAGCGATTGAGAGAAAACCAGATGCCGCGTTAGCGTTGCACTAGAAGGGATAGGTAAGTACCAGACGGCCACGACTCGACGATCCCAGCTCCGTGTTCCCCGCAGTTCCATACTACGTCCCCGCGTTTTGGGCTGAAAAGGGCCAAAACGGGAAACTCGGGACAGAAGGTGTGGAGTCTGGACCACTGCGACAATCGCGTGCGCCATCATTGAGCCGGCCAATTGCTTCACAACATGAAATGACGTCCCATTTCAGGCGCGAGAGTCAATGAATACACAAAAAGCAAAAGAAATCAACTTACATCCTTGGCGTGCTGGCCGCCGTCGTAGGTACAGAGGAGAACTTTGACCTTTTCACGCGCGGTTGTCAGCGCACGCATCGATGATGGCAGGAAGCGTGGCTTCGCAGAAGACAGAGGTGACGTAGACAGCTTGTTGGCGAAACCGGCAGCTCGAAGTGAAGCAGGACGAGCTGAGGCAGCGGAACAAGTTGAAAAGAGGGCAGCTCGGGAAGCGATAGGGAGAGAACGGGACAAGGGGCGTAAAGATACCATTTTTGATGTGTTTTGTGTACGATCTGTTTTCTTTGTGGTGTTTGAGACGCCCGACGTCAATCGATTCTGGGCTCGCTCGTGAATCCTAGAGAACAGAGTTTTGGGAGGGAGGGAGGAAAGTCAGAGGAGGTGGTGCGACAGCGCGAGGCCAGGTTGTTATACGTGTGGTAAGTGAGAATGGAAGCTCCTCGTTCGTCTTAAGCTCAGACTGGCTGGATTGAATACGTATCAGCAAGTGCAAGCAGAAATTCGTGTGTCATCGGTTTCCTCCAAGATGCCGAGATGGCGAGCGGCTGGTCCGTATTTATGTGAAGCTGAGCTGCCTCTGATACATATCGTCACCCCTTTCATGATTCCATCCCATGCAACCCGTTCCGCGCTTTGTTTAACCCCTCTCCGGCTTGCTTGTCGGCGTGATCATCTGCTTTAGTCGTATGTACGAAGGACATGTACAAGCTCTCCGATTGCTCCTCCCGATCGCCGCCCCGTCTGTCCGGTGATGTCTACTCCACAGTTGTCTGGAAGTGTCTCGCAGAGAGCTCGGCGTTGCGGTTTATATGACTTCATTGGTGACTTGAAGCTTTGCTGCGGGGTAATGGAACAACTCATTTGGCCTAGCGAGCATGGGGGACTGGTAACCACGGTAGCAAAAGCTCCCGTGGCTACGCGGCCGGCCGCTTTTGCTGCCCAGCTAGCCCAATGGATTCCGTGGTCGATGTCTGTTGCAAGATGAAGCGCTGGTGGTGGGAGGTATCTCGGGGTTCGGGATTTGATGGCTTGATGGATGGAACCATGATGGATGCATTTGACGGGTCACGGAGAAGATGTGAGGAGGAAGTTGCCCGCAAAGTGCATATAAGTGGGACTGTCAAGCTGGCATTGGCCCCAGCCTGTTTGAACTGAACGTGTGAGAAGCGGGGTCGATGAAGCTTCGGGATCAGGAAGGTACGACCACGACCCTCACGAGTCACCACACAACACTTGGCATGGCATGCTCAAAGCACCATGGGCCAGTCACTGGCGGTAAGGATATGGACCATGACTTCAATGTTGGTGACATGAGCAGTTCAACTGATGGCACTCGGCGTTGTCGCGGCTGAGCTCAACTCTGGCTTGAAGTTTTCTTGACAGGCTGTTTGCGGTTCCTTCATGGCTCTTCCTGTCACCACATGCAACGCCCTGTTTGGGCTGGTTGCTCCCTTGGATCTGGGCTGGAGCTAACAAAAGCCACTTGCCTTGGGGGGTCAATCGCCCGCTCCACTGCCCCTGATGACTGCTGGAGGCGCTGCAAAGAGGGTGAGAATACCCTGCACCATCGAGAGCCATCGACAGCCAACCCATTATGGACGGAATCCTTGTCTCTAATGGTTCCTGGAGAGAGGTGTTGAGTGCACTTTTACGTCGGACCAGGACCAGTCGAATTGGATCTTATCCGAAATGATGCCAAAATGAGGCCTTTCCCGGCACACTTTCGGAAACATCATTGGCTCTTGGGACTTGCGGACTTGGGGTTTGAAGATGGCCCGTTTGTTTGCTATGTGCAACAATAAATGGATATCAGGGCGCGAATTTGATGGCTGCTACTCCGTAGTCGACTGAGAACCCGAGTTTTGTCCAGCTTCGGAGCAAAGCTGTCTGGGGCAGGGGAGGACTGGCATCAAATGGGCGGGAACATACGTCGTCGCGTTGTCCCATTTCTAATCATATATACGAGGCTGCCATCATCGTCAGTATCAACGCCGAGAAAATTGCACTGCAAAAGGACCAACGTGGTGGTCTCTGGCCTTTACGCCGCACATCCCGTCAGCATCCATGAGCGCTTCCTGAGACACATCTCTCATTGACCTGCATGGGAGTGTGCCTCAGCAGCCTGGCTGCGAGCTTCCGATCCCATCGACACGTCGATCGGTGACTACGTATTGATCATCCGTCGTTTCTTCTTCCCCCCTGGGTGAAGTGACCCTGCTTTTTAGGGCTCGTATCCTTGCTTTCTTCCACGTGGCATTCTTATTTTGAGGACATCACGAAACTGGGTTTGCATTGATGCCCCCATCTCAGATATTAGAAGTCTACGCACGCAACTTGTTTATGAATTCGATCAAGATTGTGGCAGACATGTCGAAGGCAGAGGCTCAGAAGGCAGAGGCTCAGGCAGGACTCTGAGGATCGAGGATTCAGAATGATGGCTGAGAGCAACACAATCAACTGTCAAGCCCGTCTTCTTGAGTTAATTGGGCCCAAAGGGCGCGACTTTTCAACAGGCTGAATTGCATCGAAAAACCAAATATTCTCCGCAACAAATTCTCCTTGGGGAATTTTTGTGCGGCCCGCCCTACGCCCCAAAGGCCACTCTCACCATGTTGTCATGCTATACTTGCGACAAGATGGCTCGTTCATCTAACATGGCCATTATCAGCTGCTTTTGTCTGTTTCCCCAATCGTCTCGTTTGCCCCTCTTTGGGCGTTATCGACTCTCGCCGCCACCTCGCCGCTTGACTTTAGAACGGCATTAGACCGTTGGACTGCCCCCCTTTATGTCAGTTGACGGAGCTATCAGTCTGGACCCTCTTCAATTGATGCCCATATTTCCCCTGATAGGACCTCTCATTGGTTGCTAAGCCTGATCGAGAATCTCCTGCAGCCTTTAGACGCATATGCCAGTTTTTTGAGACGATGGACGCCCGTGACAGGTGGTTAGTGTCCGATGGTCGACGCCGAGTACTCGTGGCGTTGCTAACGACTTGACACATTCCCATGGTTTTGCTCGTTATTGTATGGGTATAACAGGGACATGGTATGCATGTAAGACTATTCGTCTTGTGCCTGAATCGATTAAAAAGATGCGGCCGAGCGCACGAGCTGTTACACAGATCGACCAAGCTCCAACAAGGGCCCGAGTGATGTACATTGCAAGTGGTAGCGGAAGCGGGCACGGCACGGATATCGTGATAAGCAAAATGGCAGCTCCTCTGATTCTGGCCAATTGCAATTTGTTACGAGCCATCGATAAACGGGATCCCGGCCTTGTCAATCCGCCGCCAGAAAGCCACCATGAGGGGTATCAAAGGCCAAATTCCCCGAGCGGTTGAGATGTGGCTTGCCGTCTTGCGCATCATCTGCCAAACCATAAGACTTTGGCTCCTCTCTGGATATCTGTGGAACAAGTTGCTGTTGGCTGCCATGACATGAAGCGGGGTCTTTCAAGTCGAGAACCAGGACGACGGGCAACGAAGATTTTCTACAAACTAGCAATGTCGCCATGATTTTTTGGTGCCATGTTGTCCCATTTCTTGGAAACCCTGGCTGCAGAGGAAACTACCGCTGTTATTTATGAAGATGGAGATCCATGCTGCCTGGCAGGGCTGATTCTGTAGTTGCTGCAACCTCTCACCTCCTTGCTATACACTGATAAGCACTATATATCTAACTGTAAAAAAGCATATATTTACGGGGTCTTGTTAAAACAGCGTTTTGCGCCCAACTTTACACTCATTTCC
The DNA here is from genome assembly GCF_000187425.2 of Metarhizium robertsii ARSEF 23. Classification (NCBI taxonomy): domain Eukaryota; kingdom Fungi; phylum Ascomycota; class Sordariomycetes; order Hypocreales; family Clavicipitaceae; genus Metarhizium; species Metarhizium robertsii. The sequence goes on along the minus strand of NW_011942160.1, from coordinate 5,806,672 downwards.
TTTGACCACTTTTTATTCATTTTGATTCAGGCATTCCCCGGCGGGCGTTTCTTTTCACCATGGAGTCTATTTGCACTGAGCATCAACCAAATCACTTCTTTATGGGGGCTGTCGAATACCCGTTCTGGGAGCAAGGGCAACCGTGGGAGGGATATATTGAGCCACGACAACCCGTATTTTCTGACCCGTTTGAAGGCGCTTCTCCTGAATCTTCCTTTGATGGAGCTATGGCCTGGACCGACACCTGTGAGCAGCTGTACTATATGCGAAGCTCAGTGTCACCTACGACACTCTCGCCTCTTGTGGCGGCACCCGAGTTAGTCAACCCGAAAGCAACTGAAACTATTCAGACTCAACCACCGGAAACCACAACTGTGGCCAAAAACCCAGGCACAAGCACAAAACGAAAGCGAAGACAACCTCAAAGCGTTGCAAAGTCAACTCATGCCGGCAGCTCAAGACTAAAACGGCCTTGTCTCTCCCGCTCAACTTCCTTCTCCTCGTCCACCGTCGACCCCCTTTCGCACAGTAAGGACGACAAGGCCAAGAATAAAGAGGACATGTACCTAGAGCGCAGCCGGGTCGCATCCAACAGGTTTCGAGAACGCAAGCGCAACGAAATCGCCCAGCTTGAGTCAGAAGAATACACCATAGAAGACGCAAACCGTCAGCTGCGTAGCATTCTTGACGCACTGACGAGTGAGATACTCTCCCTCAAGATGCAGCTGCTTCAGCACACAAACTGCAATTGCGAACTGATTCAAGCCTACATTAACAAGGAAGCACGTCATTTTGTCAAGAGTCTACAGGGAGTTGCCAAGGGGTAGAGAAGAGTTGGGGGTGACGACACTTGCGTTTTGTATTGTTCGTCCTTTTTTCCAGCACTCATAGCAGTTGACCAGCGCAACGGGGCGTACGATAAGAAGTGTACATTGATGTATTTTATCGACAATTGTAAGACTGAAGAAACAGAAACACACACACACACACACACAAAAGGAAGAAATATGGCCAGACTTGAAAGAATCACTAGTAAGGAGGTCACTAGGAAAACCCAGACTACCAGCCTCGCGGCGAGATAGCCTCACGGCAAAAGGGCGCAACGGGAGCAGAGGCGAGGACGGGCCATGGATTCGCCGTATATTCAACTAAAAAGCGAATTAATAGTCCTATCTGTATTTATGGTACAATTTACTAAAGCTGGTTCGATGCCATCATTTTATTTCAGCACTGTTCTCGTTCCTCCAACCCCTCCATGCTGGATATTATAAACGAGCTCTCATATGACTCGTTCCTCCCATGTGATTCATGCGGGTTGTGCCGTATTAAGACGCCACAGGTATTACATTATTAACGGCATCCATTATCGAGGCGGCTTCCCTGACTGCGTTTCGGGCAAGATGCATATCGGGCCCGTCGGCTCCATCAGAAAACCTACCCCCCTCCTCCCTCACGCGGCAACGTGCGGCATAGGATCGTGCCGGATCTCCTTCGATCCAGGCGTCGGCAGCGTGCCATCGCTCGCCTCGCTCGCAGTGCTGCGGTGGTTCTTCTGGTGGTGCTGCTGGGTAGACGTCGCGGTGCCAACGGGGGGCAGCGCCTTCTCGACGTCGTCGTCGTCGTCGTCCTGGCCCGGGTTGGCGCTCTGGTACTCGAGCCACTTGAGGATCCAGTAGACGGCAAAGGCGAGGAGGGAGCCCATCAGTGGGCCGACCCAGTAGATGTAGTGGTAGCCGACGAAGCCCTGGATGCAGGCGGGGCCGAAGGATCGCGCAGGGTTGATGGAAGTGCCGGTGTAGTTGACGCCGACGATGTGGGCGATGAAGACGGCGATGCCAATGCCAATGGGCGCGAGGTAGGTGGCCTTGTGCTTCTCCACGGCGAGGAAGTACACCGTCAGCACGAGCTGCGCGGTGAGGAACATTTCCAGGAAGACGCCTTGGACCTTGGAGGTTCCGTTGCTGAGAGAGTTGGTCACGGTGAGCGGTCCCGGGAGCAGTCCGTCCACGACGGCGGCGGCGGCGATGGCCGCAACAAGTTGAGTAGGGATGATGAGGATGCCTCTGAGGGGCTTGACGGCACCAACCAGCATCAGACCGAGGGTGACCTATGAAGCAATGAGTACACACACACACACACACAAGTGTCCCAACGGCGGCAGGGTTGACGACTTACAGCAGGGTTGAACATGCCGCCCGTCACGCGGTAAAACACCCACACGTTGACGGCAATGGCCGTACCGAAAGCACAAGCAATGTAAAAGAGAGTAGCCGGGGCCATAGGACCGCCGGGGATATTTGGCTGGTTGTTGTTGATGGCCGTCTGGGCCCCGGCAAACGACAGCATGAGAAACATAAAGGTGCCGCAAAACTCGCCAAAAATCACAACCAACAGGTTGCGGACCGAGTCTCCAAACATGTGCTTACGAGTCCCCGGCTCCTGGGAGCTGCTCCGCCGGGAGTTGAAAACGTTGCGTAGCGTCATGGCGAGAGATGAAAGAAGCAGATGATGATGTTGCGCGCGAAACGTCCGGGGGGTGGTTGAAACGAGTGCCGATGCCGATTACTTACGCCAGAAGCCAAGGGCAAGAGAGACGTTGACAAGAAGCTTCGGAGGGCAAGCTTCTGAGCCGTCTGCGTATTTATGTTTTCAAAGAGCCTTCGAGCGGCGATTCAGGGTGGGTATGACTCCCCGTCGCCGTAGCACCGAGACGATCACGGATTCAGAAAGCGTCATGAAAATCTCGGTACGAGTCACATCTTGCTCCGTGTTCAGCAGCAATCAACTTTGGTCCTTGATATGCTCTCCAGTCCGTGGGTCAAACTCTCTTCCCGAGGGAGAGGAGTGCGGCTAGTCAGCGGCGCAGGAAAAAAAAAAGGAGGCTTGCTGTAACTCGCCAATGCTGAAGAGCGGAGTCGTGCAAAGGGAATCCCGTGCCTCTCCTCACTTGCAGGCAGTCTTGAAGGACCGGATGGCACTGGTGTGATTCATAAATGCAGATGTCGTGTGACTATCATGCCTCCTGATGTGAATAGCTTCGTGGGCAGGGGGGCAGGGAGATGTTGCTCGACAAAGGCTTCAGTCTATGACGCTCACTTCTTTCAAGGCATCATTTCTATTCGTATGAATACAAGGCATATATACATGTATGTACATACAACACAGGGTCAAGACTTGTCCCGCGGTTGTCTTGTACATACAAACCGTGGAAGCCGGCTCCCCAGCGCCGGAAAGTCCGGACAGCATGGCTCAGTGGCAGGTCCATTTCTCAGCTAATCAACGGACGGGGACAGAAGCCAAGCAACAAGAAGGAATAAAAATAAAAATAAAAATTCAGACATGTTTTCTTTAGGAGTCTGTGGCAGCAAAGTTTTCACGAGGACGAGTGGCTTGGGCGGGAAAGACGAGGCACTGGGAGGCGTTGGATTAGTGTCGTTGATGCGCAGACACATGCACAATTGTGTGTACTACATGTACGGAGTATGTATGTATGTACATATGTCGATATAGTACCAGACATACATATGTAGTATGCAGCAGAACAACGGTGCCCCCACCATCTCAACATGGATATTATACATGGTACGGAGTAAGTCGCAACGTCTTCAACTCTGTCTGTTTTCGGCCAAGCGCTTGTACGTGCGGATTATGCCATGCGGCCCCGCAAAGGGTCCTCGTCATGCAAGAAACACATGCCGCCAAGGCCTCATGGGTGCCATGCTGCGCTGAAAAGTTGGCAGACGGCTGTGGGAAACGCGGCCGGGTCTAGACCGTTGCAGGTCCCTCTCGACCAATGGGCGAGTCAGCTTTTGTTTGGCCTTCAGCTTCCTACGTAAGGGGGCTGAAACTAACAAGCTCGTAAACCTAGATGGAATGGGGTGACCGTGGGACCCTAAGCCAATCAGACGGCGCATGGCCGCAGAGTTTGGAGAGGACGGCGGCGCGGCCAATTGGGTCACGGTCCGACGAGCTCTTCATCGTCGACGGCGCGCGTATGAGCTCCACCGGATCGGACTGTGGCTTGTTGCTCTTGTTGCCTTTCCCTCATTCGGCGCCAAGTCGTTCGTGCGGCTAGTATTCGAGATCCCTGCATTCCGGCGGGCTTCAAGAGACTGCTACGGAGCACACCGTGGCTCGTTGCTGGCGAGGTTATTGCCATGTGCCGGCCTGTGGGTGTGTGATGCTCGACGCAATATACATGGTCTGACGAGACCGTCGACTTATACCACCAACACCCACCAACCACCTACCTGGGTAGTCACCACTCTTCACCGACATCATGATACCCAGGATCCAAATACAGAAATAATCATGGATTGATTGTCACTGTGCCCGGAATGCTATGGCGGGAGGACTGCCTCCCCAGTGGCTGGCATCCGCGTATTGCCCAAGGTTGTACGCTATGCAAGCTTCAAGCCACATATCGTTCGGCTGTGAACGGAGACGCAGCTGCAATCTAAAGCCGTTTCTAGTTGCCGGCAGAGGCGGGAAGCATTGGCCATTGTCCTCGGTATCAAGGAGGCGAGTCAATAAGGTTAAGATGCCGCACAGAGCTGCTTCAACGAAAAAGAGAGAGACTAAAAGAAAAGGGGGGGGGGGGGGGGGGGGGTCCAAGCCGGCCAAGCCAAATCTTGCGAGATACGAAAAGAAAAGTCTGTGGTTCCAACCCGAGTTTATGAAGCACCGCCTTGCTTGTGGTACGGGAACCACCAAAACGCCGTCCTCATCCATGGTTCTGACCAGGGGCCCTGCAGCAACGTTGATATCATCATCCCCCCGGCCTGTAGCAGGACCGGACCCGAACCCTTGCGCAATGTGTTTCAGATATGGAATTTGCTCTTTGTTAGCACGTCGTTTTATATACCACTACTACTGCTACTACTACTACTACTACTCCGTACAGGTTTTTATTATTGTTATTTCCCCGTGCGTCCGCGCCTCTACGACTGTTGTTGTGCGACGCCACTTCGTGTAGTAGAATGAGCCTCACACTGCATGTCTGGGCACGGCACACCGAGCATCAATCAAGAACGACTGGACGTAGACGCACGAGAGGCGCATATTCACTGCCTTTTACTCCGTACACCGGTCAAGAGACCCAATATGCCAAGAGTTGCGGATGGGCCCTATATGTTCGCATAGCAGAATATATTGGGCCACGTTTCCATTGTAGCTGAGGCGCCTCCATAATTTGCCATCAACAGGTGCTGAGTTGCACGACAGCATCAAAATCGACCCGGTCAATTTGTTCATGCATCAGGTGAGACTGCCGCCGGGCTCCGATGCATGTCCCGTCGAGACGCACCTTGACGTAGCAAAATCTCCCAAGGTTGCACCGTAAAACTCGCAGAATGGCGTCACTAGGACCTCATTTCTTGGTTTTAAAATAGGAAATTGACACCCTGAACAATTTTACACCTTGTCTGGCTTTCCGACACGGCCACGCTGTCATTATTCCGCAACATCAGGCTGGTGTTGGGGAGACATGGACGGTACTCCATCCACGGGGTAGGTCACACCGAGTACAAACAAGGAGAAAAGCTTAAAAGGCCTTTTTTGCGGCCCCCAAAAGCTTGCAATGGGGAGCACGAATGCCGGCATTGGTATCCCGATGTACATATGTAACTACATACACGGCACCTCGGAAGTTTTCCTGCCGGCAGTTTTCACCTGGGTATGCCGTGCAACTGCTATAGCTAACGCGCCTGCTGTAGCACACGAGGGAACACAAGCACCAGTGTCTCCAAGACATTTTCGTAATTTAAACCGGATTTCTCGTGTGAACATTTGTGTTGTCACAACCCCCCTAGCCGGGGCGGCTATGGCTGACGAGCTGACGAGCTGTACAAATTGAGGTATACCGAGGCCAAGGGAAGGACTCCTGAGGTGGGGGCCGGATTTGACATGAATCAAACCATTTATTTGACTTTTGTGAGTGGCCCTTGGCTGTGTGTACATGCCTTGAGTCCCGAGTGATTTGCCGGGCTGTCTGCTTGGCTCCTCAAAGACACCTGGCGCTCGTGCTGTTGGAGACGCTAGACGCGGAAGTTCTGATGATGAGCCTACGGAGGAGTACGAATGTATCGATTGTGAAGGCGAGTAGTCTCGTTACGCTGGAGACTCGGCAACACATGGTTGTGATATTGTCACGGCCTATGTACAAACAGGCCAAGGGCTAACCCGACGACTAGTGGATGTGTATTCGCCCAGTGACGGTGATGTCTCGTAAAACATCATGTCAAAAGATCAAGCGAGGCTATTCCCGATGTAAAACACCGATTACGTGACGTGGTGCTTGTCGACTTTGGCAAACAGTATTTACACTGTCGTCATCAGATGGGAGACTGGAGGTTTGCGGTTCAAACCAGCCCACCACTTACAGACACATGAATTCCATTTACAGACATTTGGTAATGTAGGTTTTATTTCATTTTATCCAATTCGAATTATGCACTATTTTCGCCTCTCATCTCGAATGCCACCGAATGAACGGGCCACAAACTGAACCCAGTTGAGTTGACACACGAGGCAAACCGTGGTCTATGCGCTTATATATGTTTTGCAGCCGAGGGCTAGAGGCGTGCCCGCCGCAGATTTTTAGTTTTCGACGCCATTTATAATGTCTGGTTTTTTCAGTTGTGCTCATTTGACTCTGGCTGATGATATGGATTTACGTACAAACCACGCTATTCCGACGTATCGTCATAGGATGGCTCTGGGAAATGGCAAACTCAACGCCAACCAGAGTTGCACCTCACAATGGTCGACTGAGAAACCCACAACCCACCACCAGAGTGAAATGCTTAGAGACTGCCGGCCGTGCCCTCGCGGCCCGTCGGGACATACAGGATCAAGTGCACATGCATGTAAAAAAGCAAGGGTCGTGGGAGGAGTGAAGCCCGCCACAAATTTGGCTGGGTATTCAACAACGCCACCATCATCTCTTATTGCTCCGTCTCCAGGACAACCTTGCACAAATGGCTTCGTGGCGTCCTGGACTACCGTCATCAATAGAACAGCAATAAACATCGTCAACTAGACTTATGGCAACGGTTTATTGTGACTCTTGCCAAGGCCTGCCACGTCGCTGTCTTTTATAATGAAGTCAGGATTGTTCCACGCCAGCCACAAAGGTGCTGGGTTTTGCTACCAGAGATGTCTGGTTATAAGCGACGAGGCCTCTCGGCCTTGGCCAATATTTCCCAAGCTCTTTTGGCTTAACCATGTTGTGCCCTGTCGCCATCGCCAGCACCACGAGTCCACGACATATTGGGTATGAACAAGATCATCAGACGAAACATGTGGTCCCAGGCCTCCGAGTATGAGCGTCTCAAATCGCTTGAAAGAGAAGACGATGGCCTCGAAGGGCCTCACGAGCCCGTACGCCGCTCCACCGTCAGGCTGCCGAGAAGGGTGTTCATGACGCTCCTGGCCTGCAACACACTTCTGTTCATCGCATCAGTATACATTCTCTGGGCGGGCACCCTTGGAAGACGCGCGCCCTCAGAGTGGGAATGCGCGAAGACCGTCTCGCCATGGTGTGAGTACACGTTGACGGCGTGAGGATTCCCGCAGCACCGCTTGCTGACCAGGCGAGCAGCGCCGTTATGGGAGGCAGTCGAGTTCTGGGAAGGCAATTTCGACAACGACTTCACCCATCCCTCCAAGTACCGCGGTCCGCCGACGCTGGAGCTGCAGCAAACCTGGGACGATCTCTGGGGCGGTAAGCACAGGTCTCTGTATATCCTATATACGTGCTCCAACTGAACTGACACGATTCCAGTGCGCGGCATCGGCGTCGGCAGAGACGATTTGCAAAAGCTCAACAAAACCGACGTCGGTCAGTACATTGAGATCCGGGGAAGCGACCCCGACAACCCAACGTATGGCGCTGCGATAGAGGCTCTACACCAGCTCCATTGTCTTGTAGGTGACTTTTCCATTTCCGGGGCCTGACATCGTCTCGAATACAGCCGCCGGCTTGCGAGACGCATACATACACTTGGGCATGGGCTGACCGCGACTACTGGCAGAACGTAATACGCCAATATACCTGGCCGCTCGAGATGTATGACAAGTCGTGGGGGAAACTATACCCGTCCGACTTTGAAGACACGGCCACGGCGCGGGTACACGTCGACCACTGCATAGAAACCCTTCGCCTGAGCTTGATGTGCTATGCCGACGTGACGCCCGCGCTGCTGACGTACGACAAGGAGGCTGGTGGTCGGCGAACCGACTTCAACACCCATCACAAGTGCCGGAACTTTGAAAAGATTATGGATTACATAGACGGACATGGGGTGCAGGTTGATCCTGCGTGAGAGCCGGCCCCCCGTGCGGGACTTTTGTGGCTGTATACCAAGGAAGACAGAAGGATGGATTAGATGGTGCAGGAGCTTCTTGGTGAGATTTCAAGTTGGCGCGCGTGTTTTGGGTTCCCGAGTCGGGTATTGATCGAGCTGCCAGCTTGGTGCAAGTGAGGGTTTTGGCCGCCATACATGGGCCGTTTCGACGACGGCATGTGTGCGATGGGCAGGCCATGAATCCGGGCATGTCGTGACGTGTAACGAACGAAACGAAACACTGGCTTTGGCGGGGACTATTCAATGCCAATGCATCTTTGAGAAACACTTGACTCTGCTCTGACTCAGACCAGTTGGCTACTTGGCACAGAGTACGTCTCAAAGAAGAGTGTAATTCGGGGCGAGGAGTCTCTTGAGAAGAGGTGACGGAGCTAGATGTAGTCATTTGCATATTGATCAATAATAACTGCGGCCTGATGAACCTTACAGCCAGTATGACACTCCCGTTTGTATCAACGATACTCTCCATCGCCATATCCCAGGGCAGGCTTTGCCAATGACATGAACACAGCTTTCCCCTGAGCACAAGGTTTTGTACAAATGCAAATCGTGGCAATAGGTTTAGCGAGGGTCTCCTTCGCAATGGGACAATGCAGATAACCAACATTTGCTTGAATCAGCGCAATATCGCCGCCTGTAGCCCCATGAAACTCAAACATGATGTCCCACGCAGAGGCAGATGGTGACAAGAAAAGCTTTAACTTTTGGGGACATGGTCTCGAGGGCAATCCATCACCAGAGCAGCCAGACGTGTCCCCTCAAATACGCAACAATCGTCGAATCGACGCCGTAGCTACCAACCAAGGACCTCCCTTCTCCTGATTCTAAACGGCACAACGCCCTTGACAGCCATTGTGCCCAAACCAAAGCCACGCATGTCCATTTTCAACGAGTCAACATCCACCAGGGGCTCAATGTCAAAGTACGTCACCATGACGGCAGCGGTATAGATGATGTCACGCTTGGCGAAATGCCGACCCGGGCACTGCCTCTGCCCGCCGCCATACGGGATCCAAGATCCGTCCACGTCCTTGATCCCAAACGAGACGCCGCCCGCCGATGCCGGGCAACCATCCTCTCTCCGACCCGCGCCCCGCGCCGGACACGAGCCGCCGGCCTCGTTGCCATCCGTCCTCCTCGGCCCGCTGCCCGGCACGCCCTCGTACCTGAGGAACCTCTCTGCCCAAAACGAATCGAGGGGATGCCGGCCGCCCTCACCGGCGTTCCACACCGCAGGGTCCATGTGCGCGACCGTCGTGCTCATGAGGAGGAGATCGCCGCGCGGCACCACCCACTCCCTGATGTGTAGATTGTCAAAGAGGGGGACGCGCAGCAGGAGCATGTGCACGCGCAGCCGGAGCACCTCGGCGTAGATGGACTGCAGCAGGGGGTTCTCCAGCAGCAGGGCAATGTTGATTCCCGTCGGCGACGAGTCCCGGCACTTGGCGACCTCGCGCCGCACCCTGCGCAGCAAGTCCTTGTCGCTGGTGATTTCGAGCACGGCCCAGAGGCCGGCGACGACAGAGTTGCGGGTTGACCTGTGCCTTTTTTGGTTATCGAGTCGCTCATCGGGGGGTTTGTTTCTCGCTTTCATCAAAACTTACGCCCATATGACGCCAAAGTCGGCGGCCGCCATGGCGTCGGCGTCCATGTGGTCCATGTCGGAAAACAGCGCGTGGCGCTGGCGAAACACCCGGCTGCCCCAGAACGGATCATCGCCATTTTCGTCGACGGCGTCGTCGCGGAAGTTGAGCTGCGCGTGGCGGCGCCAGTCCTTGACGCAGGCCAGGAGCCGGTCCCGGCGGGCGTAGACCCGGGGTGCGAATACGCGCGGCGTGCTCCGGAAGAGACAGTCGAGATGACGGTCGAGCTTCCACAGCTCCTCGAGGAAGTTTGGATGCCGCTGCAGCAAGTAAGGGCCGCAGAGGGCATCCGTGTTGGCGTGGGAGACGTCCGCCTCGAATACTCGCGTCAGGTCCGGCATCTCGGTCCACTCGGCGCCGACGGGGAGCTGCCGGAGCCGCTGCGCCAGATGCATCTCGTATCGGTTCCAGAATGCCCTCATCCCCGGGCCGGATAGAAACTTGATCATGGGCCCGTACGTGAGGTGGTCGATGCGGTTGCGAGGCTCGACGGCCGTGGCGGCCATGGGCTTGTGCCGATAGCCAGACTTGTCCAGGTCGTAGAGCTGGAGGGCTTCGCCGGACATGCCAAAGACGTTTCCGAGCACGAATCGGTGCAGCACGGCCATTGTGCACGTCCACGAGTTCTTGAAGACGGCCTTGACCATGTCGGGGCCTTGGGTGAGACACATGTCTGTGTTTATGACGCGAACCCGTACGGGGTGCTCGTGCTGGAACAAGCTAGTATATACAATTTTAGATGGCTTCCTTTTTTTGAAGAGGAACAATCGGGAATTACACGCTTACCTAGAAGACAGCACCCAGTTCACGGGGTTCCGAGACAGGGCAAACGACAAGGTCGTCACGACCGGCCCAATACTCGGAACCGTATAGGGCCAATACGGAGGCACTTTGGGACCGTCATGCTGCGCTCTTGACTTGAATATCCAGAAAGTCTTGATCCAGCTCGTCAGCAGGCACAATGCGAACAGGATAGAAACCGAGTAGACCAAGTCGCATTGTGCCAGCCGTTCCACGAGCACATGCAGCGTCACAAGAGGGCTTCCAACGACCGATGTATGCGCCATGGCAGATGACATGTCGTTGCCGACTTGGACTTATTCCAAAGTGACCAGACCAGACAACTTTTACGTCGCCTGCACAGCAACCCGGCGCGGCGGGAGAGCCAGTCGTTTATCTAGACTTGACCAAACACGATTCGTCCCCAAAGCAGCCGACCGCTGGACCGATCAATGGCCCAAATCTACTTGGACAAAGCCGCAGTGCGTTTCAGATCATCCCATGCATATCAACTTCCGGCACATGGAAGCCAGCCCATGCACCTACCCTGGTCGCCTTTGCCCCGTGGTCTCACCACCAACCACGGTCACTTGCGTATCGATGTATGTACGAGGGGGACCAGCTCCTGGGTCCAACTCTGCCGGATAATGCGCATTGTAGCGCGGCCTAGGAGCCGGATGTAACAGTACGACAACGGCATCGATGCGCAGACGTGAGGATGACGGAGTGGACGCCATCGACGCCCTCGTCTGGGCATGACTTTCTCGCGACATGGAGGGCTGAATTCGGCCTCTGATCCAATACCTTTGGCCAATTCCAACTTTGCTACTCGGCACCAGACCACTTTTTTTACCCCGCGCCGTCGCCAGTCAGAAAGGGCTGGCAAACGGGGGACAATGTGACATCTGACATCAATGATGGCACGGACGTTCTGGAATGAAGCAAGTGACACATCAGCCCCCTCATACACCCGTATGAGGGCCGTCGAAGCCTATAAGAACCACACGCACGTCTGATGGCGCTTCGTGGCGTGCGCTGAAAAAGTCGTCCGGTCGACTGTCCTGTCCGTCTTATATATGCGCATGTGGCGAAAATAGCATTTCATCTATACATAGGCCGCGAGGGCAAGGAGATAGTACAAGGACCGCGATGCCACAAGTTGGGCTTGGCCGTGGCGCCCGGTACCTTTGTCCAATGGACGGGGTTTTCAATCATCGAACCAACATTGAAGGGCCTTCCTTGCCTCAGGAGAGTGGATGCCGGACGCGACAGAGGCCGTCTGTTATACATAGGCACGGGGCATTCTGGCCGTTTTCCCAGCGGCAGGATATATATATATTCGCCCGGCCCCCCGGGAGCCCATGATGCGCAGCGTATACTCTACAAGACCGGCCAAGAGAATAATATTCAATGCCCGTATGTGGACCGCACCTTGTCCCCTTTCAACAGCCACATGTCGCACGGCACAAGGCCAACATGTACAGAGGCAGCCCAATCTGCTCCTCCTCTACTTGCCGGCCACCCCTTCCTTCACGTACGCGTCTAGCATCTACCAAAAGCGGACAGCATCAGGGCAAATGCTCTCGCCACCGTACGAGGTCCAGATCTTCTGCTCTCGAACGGGAACACCGGTATGGGCGGCATTCACCATCCAGCCCGGCTTGGTGAAGATGCCGACGTGGACGACGCCCGTCTTGCAGTCGCCACCTTTGCCCCAAAAGAGCAGATCGCCTGCTTTGGCTTGCGCGCGAGGAATGTGCTTGCCCAGTTTGGAGGCGTATTGCGCCTGGGCGGTTCGCGCTGGCCGTATTCGATCGACGTTAGCTCTCAAGTTGGAACAAGAGGTCGCGAGGACCAGGGCCACGCACGAATCTCCTTCTTCTCCGCCTGGTAGACAGAGTACTGGGTGAGACCGGAGCAGTCGAAGCCGCCGTTGGTGGGACCGTGGATGTTGCCACCGCCCCAGACGTAAGGCTTGCCCTTCATCTTGTCGGCTGCGGCGACGATGCCGGGCCCGGTGCGCTTCTCGAGGCCGGATTTCGAGGCCTGGGAGGGTGGTTAGTAGATGTGACTTGGGCCGGTGAGAGGCTGGGTTGGGAGTATACCTCGGTAGCCGTGGGCATGGCATAAGCGCCGGCGGCGAGGAGGACGGTAAAGAGAGAGGGCAACTTCATTTTGTAGATGAGCGTTGTCGACTAGTCGAGTGTTTTTGTTTGTTACATTTGAACTTGCCAATGCTGGGCGAGAAAGCGGCCCTATTTGTAGCTTCTTCACGATCTTGGGCTCATGGTCATGTATCCATTGCGCTGGTATTATTTCTAGAGCTAGATAGGGAGTCTTGTGCCAAAGGATCCGTCCTGTTCAGGGGAAACATGCAGCTGAAATGCAAGTTGGACGATCGATGCTACCTCAGCCGCACAGCAGGTCCATGAAGCATCCGCCTTGTGGTGTAGACCTGGGGTAAAATTACTATTTTTACTCACGGGACAACGTTAAGCTCGGGCAGGATTTCCCTTTGGCCCCTGACTAGAAGCTGAATTTTCCCAATGGCACCCAACTTATTCAACATTCCAGGCCGCATTGTCAGCATGCTGTCTTGTCTGGTGCGTTTATGCCACTCCCCGAGAGCTGTCACTGCAGAGATAAGACGGGCCAACTTGGTTCCCGTCTTGGGCCAGAGTTTCCATGTACACACACAGGTCGAGTTGAGTCGCGCCCTAAGCTCAGCTATAATTCCGAATTGGTCCCGCAGTCAAGGGTTCCGTATTTCGTACTCAGCACGCTGTCTCGTATCTATTCACAATATTCGATGCTTCTTCAACTGTTCTCTCATCCCCACACGACGCCCGCGGAGGCGGCAAAGGCGCTCGGCTCGTCGGGCCACTTCCGGAGCGGGGGTCTTATTGACATGCCTTCAAGGTCCGATGGGAGCCAGAATAATCACCGCCTCGTTATTCCACGGTGGCCAGAAACTCGATGGCACTATTTTATCGCAGAATAAAGAACTCGTTGCTTCAATTTTCAAAATGATATCGAATCACCCGCGTATTAAACCAACACACAAAACCATCAAGGGCAACTCGTTCCATTTATGGCAACATGGTATGTACATCCAACAACCGGACTGATGGGCGATTACCAGCGCCGGGGCCGGGGTTCTCTAGTGATCATGTGCCGAAATTGGGCAAAATTCCTGCCCTGGCTCTTTTACTGGCTAACATTTGAATGTCAGCTACCTGTTAGATTGTGACAGCACTCCAACGCCGTCAGCTGCAGGGTTTACACGATGGAGGCTTCAGCTGAACTCGACCCATGTTGGCCCTACGACACTCCCTTGCCGAGTTGGAGCTATCGATGTGGTGATTATGTCGCCCATTCCGGACACCAGTGCGGGAGTCACTTTCAAACAGGACAAGTGAAGCTAGTACTGTCAGATCATGGCCCTATCGTCGGGAGAAATCAGTTGCGGAAACAACCAACCCCGTCCTCCCGGCTTTGCTTCATCTTTTCTTTTCTCAAGTATCTTGCTCTTGGAGCAGCCTATGTTCTGGCCTCAATCCACCTCGTCTCATGCGTTGAGACAAACTCCAAATACTACGATTCCGCCTCCAACATGCTCAATAGTTCGTCAATATGCTTCTCTATTATCGGGTATCAGGCACCTCTTTAGCGCTAACCATCGGCCCAGAATATCCAACTTCTTCTCCTTTAGATGGATTATCAACACATCTAACCAAATATCCCCCCATCCTCAACCACGCCGGTGTCGTCATTTTTTCACCCTCGCACAACACCAATGCAAACCATCATGAAGGCCGGTCCCTCAAAATACCCGCTTCAAGCTGGGCCCAACCCAACTAGCCGCGTCGCATTTCCTACTCAAACGCCACTGCTCGATTCTCTCCGTCTCCCAGCCGGACTTGTAATCGATCCACTTCCCCTCAACCTCGTGCGCCTCCTGCGGTCCCCCGTAGTGAATAGCGTGCAAGAGGTGACAGCTGTTCTGGTCTCGTCCTTTCCAAACCCACTGCATACATTCCCCATCCGCCCGGCACAGCTTCTGGCAAGCCTGGGACGAGTCTGCTTGGCGCTCCCCCAAAGGCACGAAACTACCACGGGCCTCGTTGTTCCAATTGTCGCGGGTTGAGTGCTGGCCCGGGCGGTAAAAGTGCCACAGGTCCGCGTACATGAGCGGCTGCTGTGCCCAGAATTCCGTCAGTCAGGTCAAGAACAGTCTCGAGCATGGCGCGGCGGACTTACCCCGTGTTTTCTGTGTTCAAACTCCCACCTCCACAGCTTGACCATGTCCTGCGTCGCGACCTTGTGCATCGTCACCAGGGGGTGGCACCAGTGGTCGCCGTCGAACGGGAGAGCCGTCAGCAAGTACGGCGTGAAGAGCGGATAGAAGCCCTGCAAGACAATGCCCAGCTCCCAGGCGGCGAAGCCGAGGATACTGTCGCCGCAGCACTCGCCGTCGTGGGCGAGATACCTGAACCTCTCGCTGAACGGCGGGTCGATGAACGCGCCGTTGGGCCCGACGCGGCGGTGAAGCAGCTTCTTCATGGCGCCGCGACTGAGGACGTATCCGGGGCCGCCGTTGGCAAACAGGGTGCCTTGGAGGCGTCTCCCGTCCCGGCGTCCGGGAGAGGCCGATCCCATGTACAAGGGCGTGTCGGGGTCCAGTGTGTCGAGAAAGCGAAACATGTTGTCCCAGAGAATATATCTGGGAATGATTGTTAATGTCACCGCAGCCAGGGACAAGGCGTCGTACTTACGTGTCCGTCTCGTAAAAGACGTAAAATTCCTTGTTCGGCCTCATGGCCCACGCTCTCTCAACCGCCGGCAGGAACTTGAACTTGTCCAAGGCCCAGCCATCAATCTTCTTGGCGGCCTCTTTATCTGTTTCCAATGTGCCGTTTTCCTTCATCTCCTTTTGCAGCAGGTACTGCTGGAACTTGGAGGTGTCCGAACCCTTCCGGTACGTATCCGGCAGATAAGCCAAGATGTCGATGACTTTGTGGCCGCGCAGAGTCTCCTCCACATCTGAAAAGATCAACAAGTCGTCCGCGGAGAAGCAGGCGCTCACACTGTCCAGCTGCGACTCAATCTTGCCTCGGTTCTCGCTGTATCCCATCTTGAGAACGGGCTGGATCCGCGACAGCTTGTGTCTGGGGAAACTGGCGCATAGTTCCTGGGTGGTTCTGTTACCGGGGCTCAGCGACACGGGCTGGAAGTCGCTCGTGGTTGGAAAGCTGTACGTCTTGTTGATCTCGTCGGGTTCCAGCCACAGCTTGTTGGGAGGAAGCTCCGGCACCGGTGCTGGTTCACGACGGCTCCACAGAAAGAGGCTCGTTAGGAAGAACAAGGCCGCCGTCAGCAAGATGTTGCGATTGAGGCGCTTGTTGGTCAGAGGCGACAGGCGCGACCTGTCCGGCTGATTGAAGGGTTTCATGGCCACCACGTCTATTCAGAAGGCCAAAGTGGCGACACAAAGCCGGCTTTGACGATTTGATGTTGCGGCTGCAGCAGATCAAGGTCAAGTCCCGTCATAATGTGTCGTCACTAATCAACACGAAGCATCGTGACGTCTTTTTGTGGTGTCGAGGACTTGAGGGAGGGAAGGGGAGAGAAGACTCCAGACCCGGGCAGGCAGAGGGGCGAGAGTTGGCTCGTCAGCTCGCTCTATGGCTGTGCAACCAACCGAGCCCGAATTCACTTGAGATGGAAAAAAAAAAAAAAAAAGGAATACACAGCATGGTCCTCGTGCCCCTTGGCCGGGCTTGCAACAAAGCTCACCCACCTTAGCCTTCAAAGTTGTGGGTATCCGAACTGACGGGTGGCGTTCAGCGGCCCTGGAGACCAGTCCTGACGTCAACATGTCAACTGGTGTGACAGGGTACACGTCGAGTCAATAGGATTCACACAACATTGAAAGCCTCGTTTGCTTCCGGAGCAGATGGGCCGGTAAAGTCTCCGGGCGTTGACACACCTGGCACCCTGTCCCGTTGTCAAAATACATATTGAAGCCACTCCGCGGCCCACCTTGACCTTGTGCGTTTCTGTTGACCACGAGTCCACGACAGCCAGTTGCTCCGAGAAAGAAAAAAGCTCACCAGCAAACATTGACGCGGTCTCTTACGGGGTCCCTTGCTCGGTCATTTCTCGTGACCCGTTCGGGAAGTCGCCGGCTCACCAATTGCGTCTGGTGGTATGTTGGCATCTTGGCATCTTCTTGGCGACGCCCAATTCACGCACGAGATAATGCCAGATACGTACCAGTTGACATGAACGCGATCCGCCGGTTCCCGTGTCAGACCCAGTGCATAATTTTGGCAAGGCTGAGCGGCCGCCGACTTTAATCGCGGTTTTGCTCCAAAGGACGAAAAACCGATCCGGAAGACCACTAGATGTTGGAGCCAAAGTGCCTGGCATTATAAAAACGGGCCGGCGGTTTGTCTGGCCAACGCTCTGCCGCTTCCGGCCACATATTTGTGGCTTGGGCCGGTCAGCTGCCGGTGCTGGACGTGATTTCCAGTTGATGTTACGTACGTGGACGAGCCACATGTACAGTGCTCCGTATAGGATCAAATCCAAGTCTAATTGTAACATTGAAGTTATATGCGCGCTGTAAGCTTATCCTTGCTTCGTGGCTTAGCTCTATGAAGCGGCCCGCTTTATGGCTAGCTCTTACCTTACTGCGTGGCAGAGCTTTGCCGTCCGGTTATTTTTTTCTTCAATGTTTCTTAAAAACAAAAGTCGCTTACGCAATCAAATAAGTACGCCTCGGACTTCCTTGAAGCGTCCACGGACGGGAGAGCAGTATATCCAGTCCAAGAACATTGAACAAAGAAAACCGCCAGATGCCCCAATTCCCCATTGCAGACCTTGTCGGGCCGCATGCTATTGTAGCGCGAATAAGCCTCGACCCAACGTGCCAGGTGACTTCAAATGTTTGATTTGTCCAACTCGGTCGGTCTGATCTCCGACCCTTTTAGAAGCCCCAGCCTCCCGTTCCATCCGAGCCGCGACTTAGAATCGGCCGAGTAGATGAGTCGCCCAGTGCAATTTGTGGCGGCCAGTCTGCGAGTTTTCTTTTTCCGGAAGCGGTTCATCGCTCTCTGCTTCTCTCCTGTCGCTCAAAAAGACTGCCCGCCTCATCAACCATTGATTCATGTAAATTTAATAGTATGCTCAGCTAGCACAAAAGACGGCCAGGTTGTCATCAAAAGAAAAAATAAATCATCTGGTCGCTTAGATTGTTTCTCTATTGTCTCAAGATCCACCAATCCGAGGCAGAGCTTCTTCATCTTGTAAGCGAATAACCCAATGCATTAATTATACTTGCAAGGTGCAACGCTCGCTACGGAGTACATGGTCCAAAAAAGCTGCTCCAGCTCAACTATTCGCTACAATCAGTCAAACCTCACGACAAGAGAGACGAACCCAAGCAACATTGAACTGAAATGCAAAAAGAGAATCGAGTGGTTTCGCCCGGGCTCGAACCGGGGACCTTCTCGGTGTTAGCGAGAAATCATGACCAACTAGACCACGAAACCAATTGTTCTGATTGGATGATGATGGCCAGGCAAGTAACAAACTATAAATCTTCAGTGTTCTTTTCCAAGTTGCAAGTCTGGTCGAATTGAGCCGAGTTGCCGTGGGATGTTTTTACAGGCAAAATGTCAACTCAGGCATAGTGTATTCTAATTAATGGGTAATTTTCTCATGTAGCCTGGCGGATTGTTGCTGAATACGTCCACTCCGCAATGCAACAATCGCACGGGAGCCCGCTCTTGGATTTGGCCGTCTCTTGTGCTGCCGCGTATAAGTTGAGCAGCCTCCTTGCCTCGCAGTGGCATGATTCCGGGTAGGGTTACATTTGCGACGTCAAGATGGCGAGACATGGTCAACTCCATTGCTGAAAATGGGCATATGCTATGAAGGCTCACTGGACGGAAGAATCCTAAATGTAGATTTGCCCTTTGAACACCGTCACCCTGGCGCCGAATTTCCTAAACAGCCTTAAACGGACCGAGATGGCCGCCAGAGCTGGCCTACATGCAACATGGAGTTGTGCTGTCTGGTGCATCAATACGAGCTGACGGCGCAGAACAGGCCGGTCGTTGCCCTCGCGTCCGGCACCTTAGCGCATTCAAAGGGATGCATCAACTCCTGCCGCGAATGCAACGCTCGCCCACGCGCCAACTACTAGCAAGTTGCTCGCCCTCAAGGTGCAACGTTGAAAGTAGTCTGGGGAAGAGACGACGCGGTATGACGACATGTCGGTACTAGTAATCATCTCGTATCTTGTCCCCACATAAACACCAGAGCGCAACCAGGATGCTTGGCACACGACCTGGGCCTTTCTTTTTCAATCGAAAATGGACCTGCCGTCTGCTTCACTGTTGGGAGAAAAGGACGCCAAAGGTGGGACAAACCAGGCCTCAGACGGCAGATCTGACGATGCCAATTCGGCTGGCGCCCAAGTCTGTGCTACGGTGCCATTCGCCTCAGCTTCGTCGGCACTGGCAGCTGTCAACTGGTCCTCGACGATCGGCTCATCGATGCCGCCTTGTCTTTAATCCACCAGTCACAGTGAAGCTGCGCTTGCTTGTGCCACCTCGAGGTTGAGTAGGGTCCGACGAGACTGCCAGCTTCGAATCCTATATAAACCAGCCCAGTATCGACATTGTTTGCACGTCGGTAAACTGGCATCCAGACGCACAACCTCAACTCCATCCTCACCTCGCGCAAGAGCATCAATTCGCAAAAAATGCTCATCCCGGCCGCCGCCCTCAGCCTCATCGGCCTCGCCGCCGCCTCTCCCCTTGGCGAACGACAAGTCGTCCCCAACTATCCGTCAAAATCTACCTCCAAAGGCTTCCACCTGGTGGTTAATGTCACCGATCCTTCCAAGGACTTGGAGCCTCCCGTCCAAAACACCTACGTCTCCAGCATCCACGTCGGGGCCGGCCTTGCGCTCGTCGGCCAGAGCGCAGGCACTGGATACGGCCGCATTTTCTACCAGAATGGCACCGTGGATGAGCAGAGGAACAGCCAGTCCAACGTTCTCTCCGACAGCGGCACTCCACCCTTCCCTTCGGGCCTCAAGCTTGTCAAGGACTCCGACTCTCAGACCGTTTCGACGGCTCATCTCGACGGTGGCGCTGGACAGTCCGGCATTGGCATCACGCACTTTCCCGAACCATACGCCTTCTTGTACCCCGAGACGTGGGTTGCCTGCAACGAGAGCCAGCCCTACTACGGGGGCAAGTACTTTGTCATCCTCAAGCAGGCCGAGACGACCATTGGTGACGATGGTTCAATCAACCGAAACATTCCCGACGGCTGCGCCCCTGTGCGCCTGGTTCCCGAATGCACTGAGCTGAACAACCTACCGGCTGGTTCTACCTCCAGCCACGAGTATGCCCTCGACAGCGAGTGTTACCCTGACGTGAAATCTCTGGATTGGACACAGTACGGACCCTAGAGGGGTCAGTGGTCAACGGGAAAGAATCAGGGAGGCATTGTTTAATATGCTACTTGCATTGTCGGATAGCAACGCCATGTATGTAGTACCTTGGATTTATAACTTAATATGTGATTGGACACGAAGAATATTGACGAAATCGATGATATGCAATGGTACTACATGGTTGGACGTGCTACTGTCTCATCATTGGTGTATTTGATACCAGGATAAACGACGAAATATTGTAAGCCATGGCGCCGTCACACATCAGATGCCTCACTTTTTTCATCTCTGACAGTGACTCGCCTCACCCTCAGCTGGCCAGACTCATCATGCTCAGCATCCCATTGCTCTATGTTGGCAAGCGGTACTTTGACAAGTTTATGTGAGAGAACGCCATCATCTTCAGCATGCGTAACCTCGGCGCGAACGCGATATCCCCTCCACTTGGGGATAGCATACATCCACGCCACATAGTACAATCCACATATAATCATGCTGTATACATCAAGTTAGATATACTCGGGTATTCTCTCGTCGGGTCGTCAAAAAACTTACACGCCAATCCCGGCCACGCAGTACGTAGCGTACCAAAAGCTCACATCGCCGGCATACGGCCCTCCCTTGGGTGGCCACCAGGGCATCACCAGGAGGAACACCTGAATCAAGTTGTAAAACACCAAGAGCACGTCCCAAACCCGAAACTGCGATCTCGGCAGCTTGTTGCGGCTTCGACGCCGCCGAATGATAAAGACGCCCAGAGTCATTGCCAAGCCAAACATGGCCTCGGGGTACGTCTTCAAACTAACCACGAACTGAAACGCATCGCCGGCGGGCGGCGCCGCAATCATGACAAACGTCATGAGCCACTTGAGCAGGTAAGGGCCGACCGGTGTGCCAAAGGGCTTCGTCGCCACCCAGAAGTTGGTGAACGGCAGCACGCCCTGTCGGCCGATTTCGCGGATCATGCGAGACTGGCCAACCAGCACAGCCAAGAGGTTGCCATAGGCACTCAGCAGAACGAGCACATTGAGCGCCGTTTCCGCACCGCCCGTGCCGAAGACGGTCGTGAAGAAGACACTGGCCGCGATTTCCTTGGACGTTGCGAACTGGGTCTTGTCCACGGCAGCAAAGTAGGCGACGTTGCAGAGGATGTACAGAATCGCCACGATCAAGACGGAGGCAAAGCCGTGCTTCTTGATGGACGGGATCGGGTTCTTGATCTCGTTGACGACGTTGAAGGCGTTGGAGAAGCCGCTGAACGAGAAGACGATGCTGACCAGCGCGGTGGACAAGTCGTTTCCGTTGGTGGTGGTGCCCTGGAACGCGTTGTCAAAGTTGGCGCCGGGGTTTGGTACCCGGGATACGTGGCCGCCGAGGACGACCAGGCCGGTGATGCTGATGAAGACGAGGGTGAGCACCTTGAGGACGCCGAGTATGTTGACTGCCCACAGGGAATACTTGTTGTGCGCAACGACGCCTGTTGTTGGGATTGATGTTAGCGATGCGGCGGGCAGGGGGCGCGGCGTTTGCCCACGATGAACGTACAGATGACGGCGAGGGTGTATGCCGCGATGGCGACCCCCTTCATTTGCCAGTCGGACGGGGTCCTGCCCGCGATCCGCCAGACATATCGCGACAGCACGATGGCGTTGCTGCTGCTGAAGGACAGAATCACGGACTGGACGGCGAAGGCGATGGGGAAGAAGTACTTGGGCCGCGGGTATGCCTGCTCGAGGTAGACGACTTCGGATCCGCTGCGGTTGGGGAAATAGCTGGCCAGTTCGAGATAGGTCCCGAAGCCGGCAAAGGCCATGATGGCGCCGATGGTCCAGTATATCAGGGCCAGGCCGACGGAGCCAGTGGCCTTGAGGATGTTTCCCGCTGCGGCGTGTTAGTGGGAGTCTGGGGGAAAGGGATGGCGGGTTGAGCCGGGTGACTGACGCGTTGAGAAGATTCCCGTGCCAATCATCTGGTTGACATTGAGGAAGATGATGGTGACCCATCCCACGTGGTATCCTAGGGGGGAGTTTCGCTCGACCGGGGCGCCGACGGCTTCTTGGTAGGTGGCCTCGGAGCCATTCCCTCCCTTTACACGAGTGAAGGCGAGGTCTCCGTCGTACACAATGTCCGATGAGCTATCGGATGCGTAAGCGCCGCCGGCGGCCTCGCCCGGCGCCGGGGCCGGAGCCGGAGCCGGCGTTGAGCTGGACGTCTCCCAGAACCGGAGACCCATGGTGTTTTGCGCTTCCACGAGATGGTCCGGGACGATGTGCAGAGCAGGAGATTGTGTAAAACGCGCCCTTTGATGGACAGGGCCTCGGGACAAAACTACGCTCAACTCTCTCCCTTTTAGCCTTTGCTGCCTCCCGCCGCCGAGCTTTTCCTCATTGTGTCTCCCAATCACGCAACAGCACCCTTGCACCGGCAACCTGTCGTGCTCCCAATTACTCGAGTAGACTGCATTGTAGACTTATGCGCATTGCCTGTTTCATATCCAGGACTCTTCTGGACTCAACCGTATCTACAACCAGACCCAAGGTGCCATGCCATGCCACCATGGTGACATGCAGCCAAGTCTGGAATAGCCAGTTATTGGTGGATGCGGCCACGAAGCCGCGCCGACGATCAGTTGCGACATTGCACCACCGCATCTCGCCATTGGAGGCATGTGGATGGACGATCCGTAATGACACTATTAAGTCCTGTCCATCTCCAACGGGCGCGCGCCGTGAAACAACATCGTCTTTGCGCGCTGCGAATCATTGCTGCGGATTACACTTGACCCTGTACGATACCGTCGACGCATCGCGGGAAATGGCGACGGCGGCGGCCAACAGAACAGGTCCTCCGGGACAGCCTGACATTGCGTACACCCCGAACTGGGACACATACCAAGAGCGCATCAAGAGACGCCAAGAGACTGAGAAAATCAATGGCACTCTCCCCGACGGGTTTCCGCAAAAGCTAGAGTCCAGCTTGGCGTGGACCGGGGCCACCGTCACCGACCAGTACGACTGGTCCTACGAGTTGAACCAGTCTGAGCTGGAGGAGATTCAAGAGGCCCTGGATTACTTCAAGAGTAAGAGCTCAAGTCTGGTAGCAAAAACAAAAGACCCGTGTGCGTTCTCTGACGCAAAGCAGGCCAGAACAAGTCGCTCGGCGACATCAGCCAACTCACCTTTCCTCTGCCCAAACTCCATCCCCGTCTGCGGTCCATTTCCGCCGACGTGCACAACGGCCACGGGTTCAAGGTCGTCCGAGGCATTCCCATCGACAAGTACACCAGGGAAGAAAACGTCATCATCTACGCAGGCATCGCCTCCCACGTGGCCAACATCCGCGGGCGGCAGGACCACGAGCACAACGGCCGCCCGGCCGACGTCGTCCTCGCGCACGTCAAGGACCTGTCTACCCACGCAGACGCAAAGAACATCGGGTCGCCCGCGTACACGACCGAGAAGCAGGTCTTCCACACCGACGCAGGCGATGTGATTGCCCTGTTTGCCCTGGCCGCCGCGG
This sequence comes from Metarhizium robertsii ARSEF 23, assembly GCF_000187425.2. Classification (NCBI taxonomy): domain Eukaryota; kingdom Fungi; phylum Ascomycota; class Sordariomycetes; order Hypocreales; family Clavicipitaceae; genus Metarhizium; species Metarhizium robertsii. Next base: position 5,782,889 of record NW_011942160.1, on the reverse strand, counting down.
ACGAGGGCGGCGAGAGCTTTCTGTCCAGCAGCTGGACCGTGTACAACGAGCTGGCTGCCACGAGGCCCGATCTGATCCGGACGCTGGCCGAGCCCTGGGATGTCGATGAGTACGTTCAATGTTGTCCCCCCCTTTGCCCCTTCTACTACGGACATGTCAGGGCAGATGAATCCTCAGAGTTTCTCACAAGCTGCAGATTCGGCAAGACGGGCCCCCCGGGATATACGCCCCGGCCGCTCCTGTACCACCAGCCCGCCGGGGAGAAGGGCCCCGAGCGCGTCATTATCCAGTATGCCCGGCGGTCGTTCACGGGCTACTGGGGGCTGCCGCGCAGTGCGGACATCCCGGCCATCACGGAGGCGCAGGCCGAGGCCCTTGATGCGGTGCACTTTACGGCCGAGAAGCACGCGCTGGCTCTCGAGTTTCGCCCCGGCGACATTCAATTCGTCAATAATTTGAGTATTTTCCATGCCAGGGGAGGCTTCCGCGACTCTCTGGAAAAACAGTAGGCGTGCCATTCTCACTGAAAAAAAAAAAAAAACTTGGACTCGTCCTGACTCTAGTATGCAGGCGCCACCTTATCCGCCTCTGGTTGAGAGACGAGGAACTGCATTGGGACACGCCTGCTGCACTGCAGAGCAGGTGGGACAGGGTGTATGGCAATGTGACTGCTGAGACTCAAGTGTTTCCTCTGGAGCCGTCGATCCGGTCGGCTTCTTCCGGTATAAAGACCAAGCAGGACGCGCTGCCGTTGTCGTCTGCGGCCGTCGCCATCAGCGCTTAAGTGTAGCCGTGTTTCGGTATACCATGTGATTATGCCGACATGCCATTCTGCTTATTGAAGTGATCTAGCACTCTTGTGATGGAAGGTGGTATTACCTGCGGTCTTTTGTTGTCATGATTTGTCTGTGATGAATCATGAGACCCTGACAGGTTGACCGGATCCTGTGAGCACGCGTAGACGTCTGCGTTCGTTATTGAACTTCACCAGGGAGACTGGCTACATGATAAACGTGCTCTAGTCAAAGCAATTTATAAGATCTATGCACAATCCTATGGGCCGATTATCATCAATCACAAGCGGGTCTCGGTGTCGGATTGTAAACTGCTCGGCGGGCTCACGCCTGATTTAGTCCAACATTGAAGTCGACATAGTGAAACGGGTAAACCGACGTGGCGGGTCTCTCATAAATTATCCAACTATTGCGCATGCTCATCACACGTATTTACGCAAATTAATCTTGGTAAAAGTCTTTTAAAGTAGTTTCGCTTGAACCTGCATCTGCTCTTCTTGAAATTGCCGTGAAGCCTTGACTTCAGAATCCATATGTGCCTACACTCAAAGCCACTACATCATGTACACATGTTATAACCCTAACCCTTTGACTGTACGGTCCCCAACCCCAAGTCTTGTACAGTCTCCCGAACAGCGTCCCAGGATTTATCCCCGTAGAGGGCGCCCCGGAGCCACGCCGACGTCACCTTCTGCACAACCCCCAATATCTCGGGGCTCCTTGCCGCACCCTCCTGCGTCTCAGCTACATCCCACCCACTGATACCACCAAAGGTGTGCTTGACCCCCGTCATGATGAACACGTCCTTTGGCCCGGGGCTGAAAACATACGGGTCCATGTGCCACGTCTCATCGCGCACGGTAAAGTGAGGACTCAAATCTCCATCTCCCGCCACCACCAATGCCCTTGTGCGCATGGTGCTGAAATCCGGCCCGTAAAAGGGCAGACGCGCCTTTGCCCCCTCTGACAAGTCACCTCCGCCGTTTCCAGGCCCGCCAATGACGACGCCCGCTTTGATACGGGCGTCAAAGGCGTCGATCTTGGAGGCAGTTCGTGGGTCGGTGTTGGTCGCGCCGAGGAGCATCGACGCCGTCATGCCCCCGAACGAGTGGCCAACCACGGCGACCTTATCCCTGTCCAGACGGCCTTTTAATTCCGGGACCGTGGCTTCTATCATGTCGAGCTGGTTGAGGATCTGCGACATGTCTTCGGTGCGGGAGGTCCAGTACAATTCATCCCCCTGGGGAGGTTTTTCCAAGCTCAGCGATCGGGAACTGAGGTGCGTGGGCTGGAAGACCACGAACCCATCGGCAGCGTAGTATTCGGCCAGAGGGCCGTACCCGTGTAGCGACGAAAGCCAGTTGCTGGGGCCGTGTCCATGAGAAAGCAGGATGATTGGGAGATTGAGCCCCGTGGCGGGACTTGTTACCCGGAGCTTTAAATCAATGGGTCGATGCGGCGACGGGAGCGAAACCGGGCTGTAAATCCGTATGGGACATGGTGTCGTACTGGCTTGGAGCTTGGAGGCCCTACCGCCGAGTGCGTGGGTGAGTATGCCTTTTGACATGGCAATTTTGACCGAGGGCAGTAAGATAATTGTGTTTGTGAAATCGGTTGACTGAAACCCTCGTGGCCAGGCATGGCTGGTATTTAAATGTAGGTATGAAACTGAGCCTATATTTGGTGACATGTGACTGGGCTCAGTGCGCGCCATGTGCAGATCTGGGCACATCGAAGCAGTTTGGTGTCCCTGCCCGGTGCGAATGTTGGGTTTCTCGGGGTTTACGGATATAGTACTCCACAGGCTGGTAGGACTCGGCGTGTGCACAACAGTCTGAAAAACTGTACGTGATGGCTTGAAATCCATTGCGATGACGCACATTCAGCTGAGTGTTGAGTTGATTGGATTCGTTTAAACCAAAGTCAAAATATTAGGCGTGGTTGGTGGCATGAGGGTATTAGTTATCAATGATTGGATTTGAACATTACAAATCTGGTCAGGCCTGTTTGCAAATAAGGTGCTGGCAACCAGTTGTCGCCGACATACTGGTTGTATTCCTCCAACGAAATAGTCGCACCTACGCGTACTGCGCAGTTTCCCTGTCACTCCATTCCCAAAGTCGTCTAGGTATAGACTTCTTATTGGTTTCAGACTCCTCAATTGCCTCTCGCAGATCGTTTCGTAGAATGTCGTTGCCCCGTCTGCCCCACGGAATCACAAACATACCACCATCCTCCATCTTGATATCGGGGCTCCAACCGGCATATAGTTCTGTGTACGCACCGAGCCGAGATGGGTAGCTAACTATCTTGGCAGTCAATAATTCAACAGGCCCAAGATGGCGGCACAGCTCGGTCGCGAGGTTCCCTGGGTTGAAGGCGAGGCTCAAAATACCATCCGCTTCATGTCGTCTACTAAACTCGGCGGCGTAGAAGTTATTAGCGGCTTTGGATTGGCCATAATTCGTGGACTGCGATGAAGAAGCCTGTGGTGCATCGTCCTCACCAAGCTTGACGCCGCCGGCCGGTGACAGCAGATTGGCAGTGATGGAGCTGGCCCAGATGACGCGCACTGAGCCTGGTGGGCTGGCGAGAGCCGTCTCTTTCAAGATGGGAACGAGACCCTTGGTGAAGAGAAATGGCCCTAAGCAGTTGGTAGCCAGTTGAAGCTCATGGCCTTGCTTCCCCTTGGCATCCTTGGAGCACATCATGACTCCAGCGTTGTTGACCAGTACGTCGAGTCGCTTCTCTCGTGCAGAGAATTCCTCCAAGGCTGGCTTGATAGTGGTCAAGTCAGAGAGATCTAGTGATAAGAATTCAAGTCTGCCCCTGGAGTCTGGGTTTTGCGCCTTGATTTCTTCCATGGCAGTCGTTGCCTTTTCCTCATTTCTTCCAGCAATATAAATGACGGCATTATGCTGATAGAGAATAGTGCTCAGCTCCTTCCCAATGCCAGCATACCCTCCCGTTACTATATGTACTTTGCCACTTTGATCAGACAGATTATCTTCTGTAAGAACTGGCTTTGGGATGAAGAACGACTGGGCAAAGGCACCCCAGAATAGTTGGGCCATGGCTGTGCGCGAGTGGTCCGGGATGATGAGGACTTGATACGGTCGTTGAGAAAGATTTGCTTTGTCCACAATGCAAGACGGTGACCTGGAGATGGATGTAGAATTGGACGGATGAAGTTGTTGAGATAGGATGCCAGCTGGCCTGAGGCAGTCTGAATAATGGCAGTCGCGCTGTTGCTGGGACTATACAGTACATACAGTCTGGTCGCACTAGATCTCAAAGTGTGGTGAGACACAAACATAGCGCTGGGACTATTGGACGGGATGGTGAACTGATGACCACAGGCCTGGGAGTCTGGGACTATAGCAAGAATTTCGCATCAATGCTGTCAATGGCTTTCTTGGTCCGTGCAATGGTGCTACTGCGTGAAATCGGACATCTCGATCAATTGATGGCAAATCACAAAAAAAAGCACTGACCATCAAGGTTACACAGCACAATTTGCTGCCTGTGCGGGTCTCGTGGCAAGGGCTCCGGGTCAGTTCTTTCCTATTGTAGGCATGACAATAGGCATGACAATGGTCTCAGACAACCAATTGATGCGTAAAAGTACCTCGGTAGCTACATGTATGTACCCGTATTACTTGGTCATGTCTTCAACCTGCCGTCAGTCTGGGGCTCGTTCACCTGGCAGTTCTCTGTTCCTCCGCACCGGGCAGCTCCTCCATCATCAATTCTCTACTCCGTATTCCGTACAATCTACGAAACACACCCTGACTTCGTGCGACAAAGTACGTACAAGGTCAGCATTGACCGGGCCGTGCCGGGTCGCTTTCCCCTGTCCCGTCCACACAGACCAGAATGCACCACTTAATCTCTAAAGTGGGCGTGAACAGACTCGCTTCGAGTTGCCAGGCTGTACCGAGTGGCTCTTGGCGATTCGGCTGTAACACGCCGCTTAAGCCCGGGTGATAGTGTCTCACTGTCTATGCGGAGCAGTCTCGATCGGCAGTTGCCTCAACGAAACATCACACGGTCCACGCGAGGCATGGCATCTTGCCCCTTCAGCTCGAGGAGCGGCTGAGCAAGCAAGCAAGGTCAGCTGGCAGTGTTTTATTACGTATTACAGTCCTGATACTAATATCACCCCTAGCTCTGGCGAATCCCAGCACTTATACTCCAAAGTCTCAAATACCGTAGCACTTGTCTCAACACTGCTTTACTTTCCTGGTGAAGCTACCTGTCACCGATCTCACGGCATTTTGGCCCCCTTCGCAAGCGTCAAGTATCGACATGACTTCCAGTCACACGTGTTCTTGCCTTTGGTCAGCACCAAAGCTTCGAGTCTCAATTCCAGGGATCGCCTTACCGTATGCACCGTCGTACCCCACCATGAGAAGTCTTTTGATGCCCCCGTATATATCACGGCAAAGAAGATCAAGATGCCTGCGATGGCCGTCGAGCAGTCCAGCGATGCACTAAGCACAAAGTTATACTTATTCCACCAGGTCTTGTAATTCTTTTTTACCAAGAGGCCAAAAAGGAGTCCTACTACAACCCAAGCACCATAGTTCGTGCCTGAGGCTGGCGGAATGTATCCCATCCCGCCGAGAAATAATGGCACATGTACGCGACGCAACCATTTTGCGTTGGGAAACACACGTCGCAGGCCGTATACAGCAATTGGTAGAAGAAATCCAAGCAGGAAGAACCAAAGAAGTGGCCGATACGACGCTCCAGGGGCAAAAAACTTGCGAGGCCCAACGGCCCCCCATACCATACTGGTATTGAAATGAGTGCGAGAGAATGGACAAGTGAATCCATTAGCCGCTTTGGAGGTGCAAATATTTGGTATATGGTTGAGAGCCCAGTTCAGCACCGCGACTTGGGAAACAGTACCAACAACCAAGCCCACCGCCTGCACGAGGAACAGGTGACGCGGGGGAATCTGCTCTTTTTGTCAGCTGCTTTGATCAAGAATCGAACGAGGTATAGCGATACTTGCATTGCAGTAAATCCCGAGCTTAAGATCCTGCGCAAAGGCAAGACCTTTGGTGGTGGATATGGACCCAAGGGAAAAAAACCAGATGTTAGCAAGGACTTTCCCTTCCCAAACATATCCAGCAACCAGGCGGCAGAAGAGCTCAATGCTAATTTTTGTGTTTGTGGTTGCGAATACCCAAGCAATCTGATATTTTTTTTGGTCAGCCTTGGGTCCCAGAAATGCATTTCAATGCAATCAAATCACGCACCGGGATGAAAAAAACACCGGATATTACAAAAGCTAGAATCGCGCCGTACCAACGGAGTTGTACGGCGTAGTATTCACAAGAAAACATGGCAAAAAATAATCCGAGAAGAGTGGCAGCGCCGTACCACCACAAAGGTGCTTGTGAATAATGTGAAGACCAGTCTTGCTCCGCAGTGTTTTCATGTGTATCAGAGTCTCGCTTCGGCCATAATTTTGCTTCTCGGACTTGCCGCACAAGGCTGCCAAGTTCACGTCGCTTTTCAAGAAATAGCCATGTGAAAAGAGACGCAAATGTTGCAAAAGCAAGACCAAACTTGTTCAGCGCATATGTTACGGGCAATCGGATCTACATGTGGTGTAAGTCAGTTCAGTTTTGCTATAATTGAAGGCAGCACGTACGTCTGAGTAGGCAGCAAACTTGGCCTCATCAAAGGTGAAGCCATTCTTCGCATTTATCACCCTTGATACATTGTACACCTTGGCGGTGTTGTCGAATATTGAATTGCTTTGCAAAGGGAGGTAAGCTGATAGCCACGTGTTGGAGTAATATAAGGCGGGGGTTATGATCCATATCCAGAAAACGACAGCAGCAAGGATATTGAAGATCACCCAGGTTGGGACAATGAGAGGCGAGCCGATATACGAGATTTGGCTCCCTATTCTGGCATGTTAGTGCCCTTGATAGAGCTCTGCTACCGAACAAGGGTCCGAATGCCAGTGCTTACAGTCAAAGGTAAAAGGGAGCAGCCCCATTCCACTCTTCATACCAAAAACTTGGTTGACAACTGCGTTCTTTGGCGCAATCCAGCAGATCCAAGTGAAATAGCCAAGAGCAGGAAAGATCAGGTCGGGAAACCAATACCAAATAAACCCAGCAGCAAACGTCCAGAGAAAGAATTTGTAACGCGTCGACCTCCAAGTATGGGCGTGACTAGACGACACGGACTGTCAGCCGGGGATTTCCTGGTATTCACTTGTGTCACTTTAGCCGACTTACCTCGAAACGTTTGGTTTGCTATTCCCTCCATGAAGGGCGGAGTTGAGAGCAGTATTGCCTAAAACCCCAGGCCAGACCAACTCACGCGGCTCTACGACGAGGGAACGGGCGAGACCAGCAAAGCCAAAGCCAAACAGAATGGTGGCCAGTGTGATCATCAACTCAAAGCCCCAACCAGCCTCGAGTCCGTAAAATACTCGTTGTTCAGTCAAAACATCGGCACTAAGACGCGTCATATAGCTCAAGTTGGCAAGAATATAGATCAAGATATTCTCCTGGAATACTTGCTCAGCGGGTCTTGTAATATCTATCGTGCGGTATATACTGTCGGACGCTTACCTTGTGATTAAACCGACACGGGTTCAAACTGTGACGTGTGCCAAATACTGTGACACCCCAGTCTGGCACCACGAGCTCCCAGGCTTTGCCTACGGGATAGGCCAAGAACTGGATCGCCGATTGAGACAAGGAGACGGATGGGAACCGGAAAGTGTAGAGGGTATTTACGCCACTACCGATGATGCAAAAGCCAATACCGATAAACCACATCCTCAACGTGAGACAAGGTAGATTCGGGTCATCACCGCTCATGTCGACACCGGCGGCCGAGAGAACATCGCTATCCGAAGCATGGTCTTTGAAACAAGTCAGTACTCTTCCGTCAGAGGAACAAGAACAGCTGCCCCACTTGCCGTCGAGTTGCTTCGAGTTTTTCTCGGTATCTTGGTTATCTTGTGATGCATCGACAGTCAAAGTATCGATGGCTTTGGGATTCATATTGAGGTCTGGTATGGCGATGCCGTACAAGAATCTTGGTCTTTCGACATGCCCAAGAAGGCAATCTGATGATCAGATAAGATGAGATTTTCCATCTTTTATTGCAGAAGAAACAGCTGCAAAGTAAGCATATGGCTCGTTCCACTCCGGCTGGCAGGGTGGACACTGCAAGTGGACCGTAAAGCATAGCCACGGTTGGGAACGAAATTGCAGCATGGTGTTGCATTCTTTCTGCTGCCGATTAGCCGTGAACGGTGGAGAAATTTTACATAACCGGCAAGGCAAAAGACGCAGAATGCAACTGTAATTGGTGCTGGAGACGATCGTCACAAAACCCGAAAACGCCAAGAGATGATAGCCTTGATCTGGATGCTGGATATCTCTCGGGGGATACCCAAAGTGGCTAATAGTACGGGAACAGGTTGGAAATAACACCATGACCAAATCTTATCGGATGATTCCAAGCTTATGAGGAGCGAATGGAGCTGGTTTTCTCCGTTGCAAATGCTGTTGTACACCGTGTGTCCTGAATCTTGGTGTAGAAGTCTACGGACCTGCAAGCATCACGACCAAAAGACACAACCGTCCTCTACCATCTAGACCAGCAGGGACTTTTTGTGCGGGCTCTCTTTGGCTAATGGAGTTTCTCTCATGTGTGTGGTGCATTTCGCTCCGACGAGAAAAAAAAACTCTCGGGAAGTTTCCGAGACGGTATCGTGCAGCATCACACTGTTCGGAACAGGCTATTTGGATCAAGTTGCAGCTGCAGCATGGTATGTTCGGGACAGAGCGGCTGAGTGGGCAGATTGGGCAGATTGGGCAATCTACCCGGCGTTACGTCGGGGTTCACGACGATTGTGCGTTCGAGAATCCCAGGTTACAACCCAGAGTTGAGCTGAGTTGCTGCGTAAAGCTCCAGCTGCAGGTCCGCTGGCATGGAAATGGAATGGAATGGCAAGGCAAGGCCGTTGTTTGTTACGGCGGCAGTCAACCTTAATTTAATTCAATTTGATGCTCGGGCCGCGAAAAGCTTAATGGCAGTAATGGCGAGTTTCGCAGGTTGAAGACGACGTCGTCTGTGTTCCGTCCGGTCGATACAAAAGCACCGCAGCCCCAGCCGCCAGTGGCGCACGGGAAGCCCCCAATGCCGCCCAAGATGTGTCAATAAATTACACAACGTGATCTTGCTGGCTCTCGGTTGTGTATATCACTTCTCGGTCCAAATGGCTCGACTGTGAGTGATGGTGGAGGGAATTGACCATACTTGTTCATCTTTTCTCGCCACTGACTTCCCTTGCAATGAGTTGCGATATTCGATGACAACCAAAAAATGGGCTGTTGGCTTTCAACATTCGGCGCGCTCTCAAATTCAGCCTTGGAAATGAACGACTTCAATATAAAACCATGCTCTAGCATCTCCCTACGCCGTCTCTTTCTCCCCGAACGAAGATGACTGTCCGTATCCTCCAACAACAGGCGGCACAGGATGCTCACCAAACGGCCGCCTCTACCCATACCCAAATCCGCAGTCATGGCCCTCGGCTAATAAAAGACAGGCCGCAAGACCCTGCCGTCCCTACAAGCGAACGTTACAAACAAGCTCAAGTCCCTCTGCAAAGCACACGACTCTGAGGACGCATGGGTGCGGGGCATCGACGCCCAAGACACATACGTCGGGTTTCTCATCATGTCCATCTGGGCCCGGAAGAATGGCACTGCACTCTACATGGGGCTTTATGATTTCTCGTCGCTATCTAGGAATGGGGTTTGGGTCACGGGCGACGCAACTGGCCATCGAGCATGTGAAGACGAATCGCCCACAGGCGAAGCTGGGGAGACTCGGGCGTTGGGGAGCTGACTTCTCCGACGAGTTTTCAACGTTATTAAATGTTAGCCTGCAGGGGACTAGAGGCTTCGGGATGGGAAAGGGGAGATTGTGATGGGATTAGACGTTCATCATGGCCCCTGTCCCTGCTAGCTTGGTGAGCATACGATGAAATGACTATATTGGTCTGTCTAACCACTTGACAGGCAGACAATCATATGCATCACCATTCCCCAGCCTCGGTTGCCGATATTCCCCAGGATTTCTTCCCCAGGATTTCGTCCCCGGATTTCGTCCCCGGATTTGCTTCTCCAAGTTCTTCTTCCCCAGCCGTTCCTGGTTCCACCAGTCGCTCGGACACACTCTACGCTCTCCCCAAACTAGTCGACTAGTGGGTTGCAAAACGGGATAGAAGCACACCAAAGCTGCAGTAGCGCATCACGGGGACGACAATGTATTCTCAGCTACACAGTCATGTTCCAGCGCCGGCCTTGGTCGACGTCGACCATCGCCTGCCTTTCCAAGACAACTGGCCACACAGGGTTGTACTGTTCAAGACCCTAGGCTGGCACCATCCCTTGCCTTGACTCAAGATGTAACCGCGGTGTCTAGGCACGAGAATCGCAATGGCATTTCAGACGCGACAGAGCAGAGCTTCGCAAGTTTCTGAGCGGCGAGGAGCCGAGGCCATAGTCGACGACACCCAGGCAAGTAACGCTTCATACAGAGAGCGGGGAATCATCTACACATGTAGTATAGATATATTAATCTTGTGTCCTCTTTGGAATGTCTTGTTTCATGGTCTGCCCCCGTGGACCCCAAATAACGTCTTGCTCTTTTAGCCAAGCCCATTCAACAAACCTTGTATCTCAAACGAACCTTTATTGGGGTTCTGATCATCTCTCACAGCAGCCGCCGTCACCATGTTCCGCATCCTCCTGATTTCGCTGTTGCGCTTCCTGGGCTTAGTCTCCGTCAGCCTTCCTCTCGTCTCAAGTCGGGCGTTGAACCAGCCACGAGCTCTTCCTCCAAGCATAGATCCCTTCTATAAGCCGCCTGCGGGCTTTGAATCCAAAGCGCCCGGCACTATTCTACGTCAACGCCTTGTTATATCGTCCTTTTTCGGACTTATCCCAGACCCAGTTGAAACATGGCAACTCCTCTATCGCACAACAGCCATTGACGGCTCGCCCATTGCCACAGTGACGACAATCTTTAAGCCTCTCTTCCCCAAGAAGGACCGCTTCGTCTCGTTCCACACGGCATACGACAGCTCGGCCTCCATTTGCAACCCCAGCTACAACTACCAACTAGGTGCCCTGCAGGTTGACCTGATTTCATCAGCCGAGTTTCTCCTATTACAGACCTATCTGCTCTCCGGCTACATCGTGGCGTCACCAGACTATGAAGGGCCCGATGCGGCCTTTAGCCCCGGCCGACTCGAGGGGATGGGTGTCCTAGACGGCATGCGAGCCGTGGTGAATTTCAAAAACACGCTGCGCTTCTCCACGTCCACCCCCATGATTGTCGGCGTCGGGTACTCTGGCGGCGCCATCGCAACCGGCTGGGCGGCCTCCCTCCAGCCAACGTATGCCCCGGAGCTGGCCATGAAGGGCTGGGTGCAAGGCGGCACTCCGGCCAACCTCACGGGCATCCTGACATTCATCGACAACACCCTGTTCAGCGGCTTCCTGCCCGCCGCCATCGACGGCCTGACGAAGCCAAGCGCGTACGGCGCGCAGCTGGGCCCCCTCGTCGAGAGCATCGTCACGCCGCGCGGCCGGGACATCCTCAACTTCGCCAACGCCAACTGCGCCGTCGCCAACCTCATCGCCTTCCCGGAGCAGTCGGTGCTGTCCACCAGCATCCAGAGCCTCGGCCCCGGCCTCCTGTACCACCCGGACGTCGTGGCGGTCCTGCAGCAAAACACCATGGGCGTCTACAAAAACGAGACGCCCACGGCGCCCGTGTTCGTCTACCACGCCAGCAACGACGAGGTTGTCCCGTACGCAAACGCTTCTACCCTGGTTGACGCGTGGTGCGGCTACGGCGCCAGCGTCAAATTCACCACGTTTGCCAACGGCGGGCACGTCACCACCGAGGTTGTCGCCATCCTCGACGCCCTGCAGTTTGTCAAGGACGCCTTTGCCGGCACGGTCCCCGGCGGCTGCTCGCGGAATACGGAGCTCAGCAGCACCCTGAACCCCATTGCCCTGGGCGTGGCGCTCGAGCCGTTGCTGATAGGGCTGATCGAGGTGCTGGCGATTGCGGGCAAGAACGATGCCAATATCCTGAAAGACATCAAGACGCTGGGCAAGCACTGAGCCTAGCGCTACTGAACGAATTGCACGTACGTATCTGCTTTGTCGAATGGGCAATGTTGTGCCGTCTGGTGAGAGGGAGCGAAGGCGCACGCGGCAGATGGACAGCTTCTGCCACGGGACAGTGTTGTGTATATAATGGCCTAGTTTGATGAAAATGCTTTACAGGGCTGCAGAGCCCGCTGATTTGTGCACGTTGCTCACAAACAGTGCGTTCCAAACAAATGATGCTGTTGCGTTCTGTTCGTAGGGTGGAATTCGAAACATCGATTGATGTCTGGTGGTTGCTTCGCGCGGGGCTCTCGTGCAGGGATCAATCTATTGATCGTCCCCGCGTTCACGTTCATGCACCAGACACAAGAGGCAGGTGGATCAACAGAGAGCGCTTGAGGGTGTGGGTGAGGGTAGCGACGGCGACGGCCGCCCGACGCCATCAAGGAGGACCCTTGGGCTTGGTAGGCAAAGAGCAGATTGATGCCGGATTGGTTCAATGCTGCGCGCGTATGGAGCCTGGACTTCAAACTTGACCAGTTGACGTCTAGTTGACCAGAGTCCGGGCGCCAACAGTGAACCGCCCAGGCACCTGGACTCGGGACGACGGCGCCCGGCAACGCCAGGAGACATCGCTCTCGGACCCACTTCGTCATATCGCCGTCCATTGTCGTCACCGCTGTCCTGGACTATCCTCCCCTCCCCCAACTCCCTTCCCCTTATCCTTTCGCATCACTCGCCGCTAACCAGACTCTGCCGTCCCGACTCCCACCACACTCATTGCACCCTCCTGCCATTGCATAGCGAACAATGACGAGACGGACGCCTCTGCCCAGCCCCCAGTCTTCTGTGCTGCCGTTGCGCCAGCCTTCCGCGCCAGCTCCAGCGCCAGCTCCAGCTCCAGCTCCCGTCACCACCACGACAACAACCGCATCCCCCAAATCAAAGAACTTCATCCTCGCCGACATGGACGGCCGCGCATCCCGCGAGAATCGCGCGTGCGCAAGCTGCATCTCCAAGCTGACGCCCAGCGAAATCGGCCAGGTCAACTGGCATCTTGCCCAAGACCAGGCCTGCCGCCTCTGCCAAGTCGCACAATGCAAACCCGAGGCCTTCACCAAGCCATTCTGCGACTTCCTGCAGGAGAATCCCACCGTGTTCCACACTGTCGACTACTTCAAGCGCAAGTTGAGTGACAGCGGCTTTGAAGAGGTACGCCAGACACAAACAAATTCCAGGTTGTGAATGGGCATCAACAAAACAGTACTAACACATCGCAGCTCTCCGCACGAGACTCATGGAATGGCAAAGTCCACCCCGGAGGCAAGTACTGGGTCACCCGCAACGGCAGCACCATCATCGCCTTCACTGTCGGCGCCGCCTACAAGCCCGGCAGCGGCGTGGCCATGATCGGCGGACACATCGACGCCCTCACCGCGCGCCTCAAGCCTATCAGCAACCGGCCCAGCAAAGCAGGCTACGTGCAGCTCGGCGTGGCCCAGTACGCCGGCGGCCTCAACCAGACATGGTGGGATCGCGACCTCAGCATCGGCGGCCGTGTCGTGGTTCGCGACCCCGAAACCGGCAAGACGTCCACCAAGCTCGTCAAGCTTGACTGGCCGATTGCCAAGATCCCCACCCTCGCGCCTCACTTTGGCGTGGGCATGTTTGGCAACAACAACAAGGAGACGCAGGCCGTCCCCGTCATCGGCCTCCAGAGCTCGTCCCAGCATAATTCCGAGCCTCTCGGCCCCGAGGGCGCCTTTGTCAACACCCAACCGCCCAGGCTCGTGCAGCTCATCGCCAAGCAGCTCGGCATCACGAGCTACGCCTCCATCCTCAACTGGGAGCTCGAGCTGTACGACAGCCAGCCCGCGCAAACAATGGGCATGGACAGGGAATTCATCACGGCCGGCCGAATCGACGACAAGCTCTGCTCCTGGGCCGCCCTGACGGGTCTCCTTGCCGCCGACACCAACACCGACGACAGCTACATCAAGCTCGTCGCGCTCTTCGACGACGAGGAAATCGGCTCCTTGCTTCGACAGGGCGCCCGCAGCAACTTCCTCCCCATTGTCATTGAGCGCACCGTCGAGGCCCTCAACCCATCCACCTACGGGCCCGGCCTCCTCGGCCAAACGTACGCCAAGTCGTTCCTCCTCTCCGCGGACGTTACCCACGCCGGCAACCCCAACTTTTTGGAGAATTACCTGGACAGCCACGTGCCGCAGCTGAACGTTGGCATAGCCATCTGCGGCGACTCCAACGGCAACATGACCACAGACGCCGTGTCGACCGCCATACTCCGAAGGGTTGGCGAGATTATCGGTGCCAAAACCCAGGATTTCCAGATCCGCAACGATTCGAGAAGCGGTGGGACCATCGGTCCTTCCTTGTCCAGCGCCATGGGCTGCAGGGCTGCAGACGCCGGGCTCGCCCAGTTGAGCATGCATTCTGTTCGCGCGACGACGGGGGCCCTGGACCCAGGCTTGGGCGTCAAGTTCTTCAAGGGATTCTTGGATTTGTGGGAGCAAATCGACGGGGAGTGGTCCTGAAGCGACGTCTTTTTTTCTTTCTTTCACCCATTGTGTATCTAGACTGGTATCATAGATCATGGTATCATAGATGAGGAGTTTCAAGAGTGAGTGCAGTTCTTTTAATAAAGATGGCGGGATCGCGCACACCATGCCATAGAGTATAAAGCTAGACATGCTATCTAGAATATAAAACTTGCAAATATTACATGCGCGCTTTTCCATGCTACGGGAAAAAATGACATGACACCCACATGACGGCGCTCGTTTCGTCAACCTCTAGCCTCACCTGCCTCCAGCAAGCTCGCTACCTCTGCCTCGTCATCCTCGTCATCCTCATCTTCCTCTTCGTCGCTTTGCTCAACGGCTTCATCCTCCACTACTTCACCTGGCTTGCGTCTCTTGACGAAATCCTGCTTATGCGCCTCGGCAAGGATCTTGGAAAACGACCGCGCGCTAACGGTATCCGCGCGCCGGCGCAACGCGCCCAGAGTCGACGCCACGGCCGTAGAGCTGCCCGACTGCGCCAAGTCGTGCCTGGGCTCGTCACTCATCAGCACAGGGGACATCTCTTCGCTGGCGCGGTCCATGAGCGGTTCGATGCGATACGGGAGGGGGACGTCGCGGGACGCCTTGTACTGGGAGACGTTGGCGCAGTGTTCGTTTTCGACGCGGAAAAGAGCCCACATTCCGCGGCGGACAATCTCGACAAAGGACACGGCGAAGGCAACCAGGGTTGAGTGCTGGAGGTCGTGGGTGAAGATGGCGTAGAAGATCCACGCGAAACGGAGCACGGGGTCGGCAACCATGATGAAGTAGTACGGCCAGCGGCGTTTGAAGGCCAGGATGTCGCGCAGCGCAAAATTCCGTGCGTCAGTTTGCAGGAGAGAAAAGTCCATGAAGAGATCCCATATAGCTTTGCTGAGTTCAGTACAGAAAGTCTTGGCGGAAAGGGAGACCCAAGGTTGTTACTTACAGACGTATATACCATTAATGGTGGAAAATGCTATGTAGAGGGCTAGGTTGGAGCGGGTGCCGTTGATACGGTACAGGGAGAGCATCACGGTAGATAGAATGGTCATTATGTACTTGCCGCCGTTGACAAGATGGGGAAACACATTGCAAGTGTCCTTGTATCTGCGGACGCATTGGAACAAGCGCCAGAGTGGCGGCAGTGCCATGAAGAAGCCCAGGAGCCGGGAATGATTCGAGTTACATTGCGAGGGATTGTCCCATTTGTTGGCGTATAGACAGAAGAATAGTTCGATATTCTGCGCCTGTTAGCGTAATTATTTCCAGGGTAGGAGCGGGGACGCGTACGGCCATAGAGTATGTCAGTGAACAATACATGTCTCCGAGAAAGAAATCCCGGAATTCAACGGGGTAAAAACCAGCTAGCAAAAGCCGCCACTGCTACGAGTCAGCTCAAAATCCCGTCGCGCTGGATGCTGCATAACTTACATGAGCATAGACAAACCATGAACGGCTCTTGTGAGACAGCGTCGGTCCAGGGAAGAATATAATGGCGGCAGTGATGGAAATCAAAAACACAGGATAGTAAATATAGAGCCAATCAGGACCGTATCGGCTAAAGTTCATCCACATAAAAATACCGAATAGTAGTAAAAAGAAGCTGGGGAACTCTGCAAGTCGCCGCCAATCAAGCACGCTTCGCTGGTCAAACTCGAAAATAAACCGGTAATTGATCTTGTTTTTGGTCCATATAAAACAATTGATGCAAAAGAAGGAGAACATGAAGAGCATGAGGAAGTATCCCGCATATAACTGCAAGAGGTAGCTGGTTTGGATTCGAAGGTCGGCATCGCTGTCGAATAGCAGCTGTGAGCCGGATACCAAGCCCTCGACGGTGAAAATAAGGCCGGTGCCAATGAGAAATCCGTTGATAAATGAACTTCCGGATTCACTTCTTGAGCGCTTCGAAAGACTTCTGAGCTTGCCGGCTGCAAGTTTGTGGTTGCCGCGTTCAAAGTATCGGGCGTACAAGTCTTCCACTGCCTTGATGTGCCCATCAAGAGTGTCACTATTCACAAACCCGGCCGTGTTGACCTTTTCACTCATGTAGCGCAACGTCGGCCGGGCATTAACAGCCTTGTCAAACTTCTTGTTGAGCTTGCGAAACGCAGTCCGATTCAGAAGTGCATACGACTTGAGGAGTTCCAGCCCACGGTAGAATTCTTGCAAAGCCAATTTTAACTTGCGCTTGGCCGTCCTATACGAGACGTCCTCCTTTTGCCGTCGCCTACTGTAGTCTCTCGTTGCGTCACCAGCTGAAGCGCTTGCTGGAAGGTATGGTGTGTTTGGCATATTCCGAAGCGCCTTGGAATTAGGTCCCAGCGGGAAGATCTTAGCCTTCAGCGGTTGAACCCATCCATTGAGGTTGTCCTTGGAATTCTCGGCGTCGGTGTATTGGCCATTGTCAGGATCATTGTCACGATTTGAGGCTATTTCGTGAATGCGTCGGTTTCGCATTTCATGAAGCTGTTCTCGTAACAGAGCCAGTCGTTGTCCAGCTTGGTCCTCCTTGAGCTTGTAAAAGGACTCGACCTTTTCCAGTTCCGAGTCTAAAAATGCGTAGAACTCTCTTTCCCTCTCTCGCACCAGGTCAAATTCGTTGATCCCACCATCCATCCACGGCATATCTCGTTTCATTGGGCCATATGCATTTGAAAGAATTCGCCGTAATTGTGATGGCGACTCTGCCAGGGCACCTCCAGTTATTGACTGTCGCCGTGCCGCCGGAGACTGTTCGACTATGTCGTTCCTAGTAGCAGTCACGGGTTCGGCTGTTGAAGCCCGTCGTTGTGTGGGAACCGTGTCGCGACTCTTTATCGCTGCGGTCGGTTTCAAGAGTCCCGAGCAGTCGGAGGCACTGATGGCGGGTGCCGGCAATGCAAAGTCACGACTGGCCTTGCCCTCGCTTTGCCTCAATGGGCTATGCTTCGGCGGCGTCGGCACAAAGCTCCCATAGTGCAGGTCGTTGCCGTCGCCTCTCAATGCCTCGTCTTCGTCTGCTTGGGCAGCAATTGAGATGGGATTTGATCCAGGAGTAGCAGATCCATTGCTTCGATTTGGAGCCTGTGGGGGTGGGCCAGACGAAGAGGTGGGCAGGATTGCTGTTCGGCCATGGTTGCTCGACCGAAACAAGGACTGAGTACGGTTCGCAGATGTCTTCGGTGTTCTATTAATTGCTCGTGAGACGGCTTTAACGTACTTCTTGCCGGCCTTATAGTTGAGGTACTTGATGCGCCATTCTAGAAACGAGAACAAGGGGAAGGGGGGAAGAGTCAGCCAACAGTCTCGTTCCTCTATACAGACAAAGTCCCAAATGTTGCCAGTATCCATTCATGACGGGGCAGACGCAGCGTCTTCTCGAAGAAGCAAGGCACGTGTGCAAGCGATGTAAAAGAAGATTTCAATCTTGACACTCACCTGGGACGGCATCTCTCTCGAGCTCCTTGGCGAACTTCATGGCCGGCGGTTCAGCTGCAGCGCAGCCTTCAACTGATGCAGGTGCATGTGCGAGAGCTCAAGTTGAAGAAGCAGGACCGGAGTGGCCAAATGTTGGGTAACGACGGGATGGAGGATGGCGCTATTGTACTCCTTCCTCGGTAGATATCTGAGCGAGCGACAAGTGACCACGCTGGCCAAGACGAGTGAAGTTGGTGAAGTTGCGAATGGTCGTCAAAGTTTGGCCACGAACTGGCATGTCGATGTTGAAGAGCAAATGGAACAAGATGGAACAAGACCTCTCAGAGACGAGATTTGCACAACGTGCCCTGACCATCTCAGACATGGACCCACCAATTTGCACCCGGAGTCTCTTTTGAAGAGGTCGAGTGGCTAATCAGATTGCACCTGAGTGGCTAAAACGGCCATGCGGGTGGTTGCTGGTGGATATAATAATCGGGGGCGCCGGGGTTCAATGTTTGTCTTGGATGTGCGCCGCCACTGATCTGCCAAATGTGGCTCATCAAGCCGCCGCGCATCGAGCAGATGGATGCAAGTTGTGTTGAACGTCCGGGGTACGGACGGGGTAGTCGTCGGGCATTGGGCATAATGACAGTGAAGGCATCTACAATAAGGCAGTGACGTGTTGTAGCCATCATGTCAACCGGTGCAAGTTACCGGATTCTTCGGTCTTGTCTTCACCTTGTCCGCTAGTCGTCCCCGTCGCATAATAATCCATGATGCGTTGCGATGCCCATCTTGCCTCATCATCAGCCACTTGTTGCCTGGCCCGTTTCCACCCGCTCCAACCGTCCCATCGTCTTCGATACCAGACCCATCCAGCCGTTGGCTTGTTTTTGGCCTCCCACACCACTTTTAGTACTAGCATTGAGAGATGCTGGGGCGAGAGATGGAGGTCGCGTGAGGCACCCACCACATGTGCAGCTTAATCTTCTCTAAAGTGTCTGGTAACGTTGGTACCGGCCTCTCTCACCATGTCGGACGGGCCAACTGGAACCGCGCCGCACTCAACAACGTCCGAAACCATTGAGACCCGTTTGGTGACGTATTGTCATTCCAAACATAACCGCCGGCTTTTTTTTTTTTTTTGGTTCGTTTCCCCAGCTATCCTAACTCTTGCACCGGGGGAGGCTGTTAGTATAATAATCCACCACCATGTCAAAACCATCATCACCAACTACCCGCACTCATTTCTCATAATTGCCAACTAGTAATTTCGAAGCCTATTATTGCAGAGACCTATCAAGGCTCTACCATCAGTGCCATGTTCATCGTGTACACGCCCCACATCTTGCTCATCTTTTGATGCCCGATTGACGTCACGATATTGAAAGTCGACCCCCTAGCCTACCAAGTGTCTACATTACGTGCAGCCCAGGCCCAGCTCAATAGAGTGAGATGGAAATTGTATGCAGTAACCAGAGAAACCACCGGCATTAAAAAGGACTAGAAAGGTGAGACTTGTGAGACTTGTCCTGCGGGTTCGTCTCAGAGCCATGTTTCAGACATTACCCTATATGAGAACGAAGAAGAAGAAAAAAAGACTTTTGAGTATCAATCAACGCGGCTAACTGAACCCCAAGTTTATACCGGCACATCGTTGTTGAAACTAGTCACCGTGAACACGTACTCGGTTGGAAGGACGCAACTTAACCGTTGATGCCGTAATCTCTCTTCATTCATTGTCAACAATTAAAGTCGTCGACTGCACTGCCATTATTCGGCGGCACATGACCGGTGAACTGCTTGATCTGTTGATACCTACGGCGTAACATTTGAATTCAACTCTGCCCAGAGGTTAGGGCATCTGGAGATCCAGTCAACGGCCTTGGTTTATGCATCAAGTCCTGCGCAGTGGCACATCTTGTTTGCAAACTGTCCACAAACCTCTATCAATGATCAGGACCACATCACCCAGCATCGTGTCTACTCTCGTGATAAAGACCTCCGCCAGCAGGCGCCGCTAACATTAGCAGCCGAGTCTGGCTACCCGAGACAGTCGAAACCTCGCCGGCAGCGGTCGAAGTCATCGTTAGCCAACCAGACGTCATGGGCAACTCACCGCTTCTTTACGTCTGCGCGTTTGGACCTCTACCCAATTTGAAACTCTAAATCTCCGAGGCAGTGTGCAACATAAACATCAGAAACAGCAGGAGGGTCTCCTCACACACAGGCCGTTATGGACTTCTAACTTCTACCCCGATGTAGTACTCCTTATGCAAGACAACGTCCAGGGTGGCGACCAGATATGCAGCTCACCACTCCACATTGCTGCCAGAAAGTCATATGCTAACACCGTGCAGATACTCTTAGAGACGGGAAAGGTGGGTATTGAATGCAGAAGGGACGGAGATTAACGGCACGCTGTGTTTATGTGCCGCACGACACGGCCACGGGGACGTGGCCCGGTTGCTCCTCCGAGCACAACGCGTAGAAATCGAGGCCAGGCGAGCTTGTACACCGGGCACCACTCATGTGGGTGGGAGGACAAGGAAATACTCCGTACCCAATATGCTTCATGATGTTGGCAAAGTCCATCTGATACTCGGCCGGGCCATAAACTCGGGCTGCTACAAAATCGCCCACAAGCTCTTATGAATAGCCCAAACAAGCACCAAGTAACTCTCACCACCGCAGAACGGGAGCTAATGCTTCGGGAAGCAGTCCAATCTAGATGCGTATAGTTTTGAGTTGTTGGCAACCAGGGAAAGGGAGGCACAAACTCAAGAGCAACACTGGACGGCAATAATATAAGCGATGCGGTTAAAAAACGAATACTGACAACTCTCTTCAGATTTTGTTTCCGTGAACGAAAGTGAAATCTTTTTTAGCCCAAAATGCAAGTTCCATTAAGGCCAATGTTGCCGAGACACGCAACCCGACATAGCATGTCGGATCAACTTCTTCGAGAGCTGGAAATTACGTCAGTTCATTATTCCAAGGATGGGTTTCAAGTACATACATAATACATGTCTTCATCACCCCTCACATTCATATCAACGGGAGGGGCGCTCACCACAGTGTTGTGACTTACATGCAGCCTAATTGCTTTTTTGTATACAATTCCAGTTCACTTTTGCGGGAGAAACCTGCCATTCTCACAAAGGTTGACTACGGCTTACCCTTTTACATCACAGTATGTACAACTCTCGTTGCATGACATGGCATGGCATGGCATGGCAGATCAGCGTGGCAGGGATAATGTGCAGTGTTGTGCGGCATCGAGTTACACACTCCGCGTAGCACAAGGGCAAAAGCGTACACACTGGAAATTGATATTCGAGTTGGGGATTTCCCCGTGCCCGCATCCGTTTGATTGCGCCGTGGTACAGCCTGGGTGAAGAGCATATCAGTGACACCGAAATGGTTACTACTAGTGGACATGGGCAAGTCGACTGTTGAACATACATGACCTTGCTTACTCCATGCCTGCCGGCCACCATCCACCTTGATGTCGATGTCTGGTTCTCGTACAGGTCTATGTATATCACTAAAAGAGATAAGCGACCATATGACAAGGATGTGCTTTGGACACTTCGGCAACCGTTGGCATTGTTCAGGTTATACCGCATTATCCCGGTAAGCTATTTGGACCGCTATTTGCATGATGGGGAGGAAAGCCCTCTCTGACTGATTGCAGAGCGCCTGAGGGCAGGTTCACGGCAAGTTATGCTGGCAGACAGATGCCTCACAATTTGTTTCTTGGAGTTGGCTTGGCCCGCCATAATGGCCCGCAGCAATGGCCCTCAAGTCGGACGTTGAAATGTTTAATTTATGGGGGCCGAGTCGTTTGGGTAGGGCATTATGCTTTTCGGGAACTCTGGATACCGGTTTCCAAGTCGTCTTTGGCCATCATTCCCGACACCAATGTGGAAGAGTTTTGGGGGCCAACCGCCAACTCTTAATGGTCCCCCCCCTTTTAGACCTGACGAGCCGGGATGTTGAGGATCAATTGGTTGTATGTACATGTACGTCGCAAATGTGAAGGAGAGTCCGTAAGCGCCAGTGGCAGGCAACACCTTGTTTGTTTCTGTATTGGGCAGCTAATCCTTGTCCAATATTGCCTCAATGAGGCAACCTGGTGGGTTCACCAGTCCATCTTGTCGGGGCATCTTGTCCATTTTGTTGTCCTGTCCCTTGTACATACGCCTGGCAATGACAGTTTGATAAGCCGGAACTTTCTTCTTCTTTTACGCCCGACAAGGTTCTAGAGAAGCTTGGTTCCACTTTGGTGTTTCTTGTTACCAAAGGGTGAGACGATAGCTTTCACCCTCACAACCAATTATCCGCAGCTGAGGCTACACGAGCCATAACTCTGGTTCGGCAGTTTGCTACACATGCCGGCTTGGGTGATATTGTAACAGTCGGGTGTTGGGATTGTGCTCTGCTGCCGTCTTAATAGTCGGAATTTTGACTAATGCTAAAATGAACAGTACTCTCCAGAAGACACACCGCTTCTGTCAAATCGCTTTTGATCAGCCGACGTCAAGAACCACATCATGCAATTACCAGAAAGCATATCTCATATGTCAGCTCTCACAATGACTCATATCAAAGAAGTAATAACAGTCGTTTGACTGAACAACCACACTGTCGGCTGGCAAATCTGTCTGTCTTGACAATGCCACGAGTGTTCTCATAATCAACGACAATACCGCATCATGGTCCAAGGCAGGTTTCGTGGAGGTAATATTGCCTGTATCGGATTGCATGCAAGGCGGGCTAAGCAAACAACGCATAGCTGGATCTTTCTTGGAAGGATGGCGAAGACGGTGAGATTTGGTACTCCTAGAGACCTTTTGCACTCCTCTTTGGCGGAACGATGCCCAGACCCACCGATTTGTTGTACTCTTGACAGTATGCAGGTTATAGTGAAGTGTTTGACACAAGCGTCGTTCCAGGTAGATGTATCAATTGAGATGATTCGAATAACCTTCTTACTGAAGGAATCAAATCATATCGAACCGAGTGCAACTCAACTTCCGGCCGCCCCGAGATTTCAAGGATACTACCGCTCAATATTATATGCGCCATCGCCATGTTGGGCGCCCTATGGCGGCGCCAGTGCCGTCGTAGGTTGTCTCACCATCCCTAGTGGAGAGCCACTCTGATATTGAACACACTTTATTGATGTTCGCCAGAGAAGGCTTGAAGCGAGGAATCGTCATCTGGTTGTGATGTGATGTCTAAGATTGCTTATAGTAGAGCCACAGCGTCGCTTTTGATGGATACCGCAGCTTCCTAGGCTTGACCGATATGCGAGCTTTGCACCATTCAATGTGAAGTGGGTTGAGGAAGACTGATGGAATGCCCAGTCAACTACAAGGAGGACGGTTATGGACGACGGGTCATACGTACAATCCCATGCTTTTTCCATTAACGGGGCACTAGCGTGGTATTTGAGGGTGGTGGGTTGAAGTGCAAATGAGTGCAAATGTAAATACATCTGCAGATGACGATGCGAGTCAAGGACAAGAACAAATGTGTGTGTTCCAAGTTGGGGCTTCTTCCGCACATGTCCACGGTGCCATCCGGAGCGGCTCCAGACCCTGGGCTAGCGCCAATAAAATTTCGTGCTGGCTGATGGGAGCGAGTCCACGTTGGGAGAATCGTGATTTGCATCCCATGTCCCTGCCGCCCATTACCTCACCATTGATGATAAGCAATTGATTGGCTTGGTTGCGCCTCATACTGGCGTTGGGCCTGAACAATCCCCGCCCGCCACACATGGTCGGACCGTTCAGCTGGGGAGGGGAGCGGACTGGACGCCAAAGTACTTAGAGGGTCAGTACGGAGTACGGAGTAAAAGATACCGAGTGCTCAGCAATCTTCGAGCTAGGCACACAAGATGTTGGTACTTAAGTACCTACCGAGGTACGGAGTAGTCAGATGTAGTCTGGTGGCACTAAGACATCAATTGATAGAAGCCGCCGCACCACAGTGGCTTTGGATATATGCTGTGAGTCGCGAGTTGTGCAGCAGGAGATGTCGGCATCTCCATGTTGCAGGTGGAAGGTGTGCCTGGTGCTGTGGCCTGTGGGCCAGTCTTTGGGAATGACTTGGAAGGTGCGGCGACAGACCGGTCGACATCAATTGATCCAACATGGCTAGAAGGCGCAGGCGCAAGCGCAGGTGCAGGTGCCAACATGGAGCTTTCAATGCTAAACATGATGGACGGGCACAGAGCAGCCGAAGTTGAGATTGGACCTTGACGGTTTAATTTTGACCACCTGTGCTGTCACTGCAGTCCAAAGCTCGCCAACGAGAACATTCAAGACGGCTCGTGAGCCTGTCAGCCCAAACGGCCCAGCTGAGGTCATGACATGAACGACATGTGTATGTATGTACAGACTCCGTAGTACGTACTATGGAGTAGCGGGAATCCCACGACTCTTGCGCCAGTGCCATGGCGCCTCCAAACATTGAATGCTGCCAACCCAATGCAGGCCCTGACGACATCCCTAGCGTCCAGTGGACGGTGTCCACATCGCCTGTGCTGGCAGCAGTTGAGCTGCGCTGGGAGTTGGCGCCAGAGTCCAGGCGTCGGTGCCGGCATTCAACCGCCAACCGCCAACCGGCCAACCGGCTGCCCCAGCCCCAGAACATGTCAACTGGTCCCACCAGCTGGCTTGCTCGGTCCCATCGACTGCTTCTCCCCGGCCCAAGCGTGGCCGCCATGTCCTGTCTCACTGGCCGTCACTGGCCATAACCATGCCCCTCGTGCAATCTCACCAGTAGGCCGGCGACCTCAGTTCGCCTTGGGCCTCCTGCCTTAGCCTTGCCGCGCCCAGAACTTCAGAACTCGGCGACCCGTCCTCCGCATATGGCCGCATGGCTACGTTGGACCAATTGGCTGCCCATCCACTTAACCTGGTCGAAAGCCTCGGGCCTCCCATGTTGCAGAGAGGAGTTGACGAGGTTGAGTCTGCCGCAGCCAGTCAGCGTGTTGCCAGCCAGCACTGAGACCTGTTGACGCAAAACCAAAACCATAACACTGAGCAGACACACAGCCATTATTGATCACTCCACCGCCGCCTTCTCGCAAAGCACGCCAATTAGCTTTCCAGTCTTCATCTCTTTTCTGCGTGGGCTCTCTTTCCCGCCTTGCACCAAGCTTCACCACCATTTGTGCTGTCTGGTGCGCTCGCTTTGTGCACGGGGCCTTCACTTTGAACATCATCTCGTACGCCTTCGTCTACCGAGTGTGCGCTGCTCTCCTGCCGCAAGGCAGTCGCTCGGTAGTTTCAGGCTGATAGGACTGAGACACTGCCGCTCCTTACCGTGCCCTTTGTCGTCGCTCGACACAAGCAACCTTCTTTGCTCTTGCATCCCATTTTTGCTTCTGCAGACTGCAGGGAAGGTCCGGTTCGATTGACCGCACAACAAAGAGACAATTCAACTCCCACTGGACTCGGCGTGGCTCATCTCGCCGCAGCTATCTTGTCGACCACCATGCTAGAACCGCATGCGATATCCAGACCGATGGATCAAACAAACGCCTACGGCCACTCGCGGTCCCGAACGACCTCCTCCAACATATTCCCCATCCAGCAGCAACCACCACAGCAACAGCCCGCTTCTCATTATCCGCAGGCAATGCCTACGCATATGCAGAACACGCGTCGGTCGCCGTCCGTCAACACATTTAGCACAACATCCAGCATGCAACCGCCGGCTGCATATCGGACTTCCTCGTCGACAGACCTCCGTCGTTCCATCTCCAGCCGTTCTGGTGGAACAACCGCGCCGCCGTCCAGCTATGTTGCCCTTCTGCGCCGGCAAAAGGCCACAGTCTGGTGCGATCGAGCTCAGTATGAGGACCCTCGGGTAGCAGCTCAACAAAAGGCAGCCAAGATGCGCGCAAACCTTGAAGTGGTTGGCGGCGGGCGAGGTACTGTCACTGCCAGCCGAACCAACACTGGAATCAGCGCGACTGGCAAAGTTGCTGCCAAGATCAGGCATCATGGCAAGACACCTGTTGTTGGGTATGCTCCAGGTGATACGAACCATGTCGGTGTTGGTGGCGTGCCTTTGAGACTTAGTGCCACAGAAGTGGAAGGAGAAAGTAGTGATGACGATGATACTCAGGCAGCATCTCGCGCACACCACCGCCGCACAGGAAGCAGTGGGCGAAGCAGCATTGGGAGCGGTCGACGAGGTCTGCAATATCGAGCCTCTGGCAGCTCCGTTACAATTGGAGGCCAACGACGAAGTCCCGGTGGCACTCCGGAGCGGACTGGTAGTCTGATTGAGCGACCGGAACGAACTATGGACGACTCGGCGTCAGGACGGGCGCAAAGTTCACGGAGTGCTAGCAGCGGAGAACGAGCCGACAACATTGGCGAATTAAGTAGCAACCCTAAACTGGCAATCAATTCCCAGAGGCTTTCCGTTCTTGCTAGAGAGAAGAGCGTCAAGAGCGCTGACGAGCTTAAGCGACGAGGCAGCGTCGACGAGCGGACCGCAACACTCACATCTGGCCGCCTTTTCATTGCCAACCCTGATTAATCGACCACAACATGTGAATATAGAATATCGGCATATATCTCGCTTGGCAGCAGTACTCAAAACAGTATCACTTTATTGGAATGCTCAAGAAGCAATTTTCACTACAGTGTGGGTATTTTCTAACCTATGGACTTCCTGGCCATTCGCTTTTCTCAGCCCAATGCATATCTCAGTCGTTTTGCGTCATCCCCGGTTGCATTCAAGGCGTTTGGGGACATTGATCATAATCACTCGCTATGTTAAAAGGTTTCGCAGGCTTTCGATACCTTTCAATTCCTTTGTTCACCGTCATGTTTTATTACTTTCACTGATGTCCCTTGATTATCGTTGTGCTGGGCTGGCTAAAGGGATTCCGCGATTGGTTTTGTTTTCTCTCTCTGCGCATGGCGAGACAAAAGCGTGTGTTTGATGAAATGGCAGACTAATATTGTCAATGGCCGGGAAGTGTATATATAAATATATATATATCAGTAATGGGAGAGAAATGGTTGCCGTAGGCTATCATACTATGGATTACTGGCGTGTTTTCAGTCTTGCTCGATTATGTGTACATCTTGGTGATTCAGCCATGGCCAACTGGTAGGGTGGGAAGACGTTATCGCAAGGCCTCCAACCGCATCTCAGCCTTCCAATTGATTAGCAAGGCTATTAGGTTCACAAACGGCTCCGGGAGGAGCATTGTAGACTTTTTTCTTTTTTTTTCGTCAAGCCCACTTGCGTGCTAATCTAATGGGGCCTTTTGTCTCGTGCCATTCCTCTCTCGTGTGAGGGACTAAACCTTGACCAGACTGGAACCCAATTGCATCATTGCCCCTTCATCAACTTTTGTGACGAAGGCCAAGCCTCTACTATCCGTGAGCGACTTAGCGCGGGGCGGTAAATGGATAGGAATACTACTCCGTACTAGGTCATAGGGACTCGCGCACCAGCCACAGATTTGGCCACTAGTAACTTATCTTGCTGTGGCTGTCGGGGGCAACTGCCAACACGTGAGGACGATATGGACCAAAAGGTACGGAGTGCTCCGTACCTGGGCCTCTTGACGCGTCCCGGGGTGAGTGCAATCCACGCGGAGCGCGTTCAAAGCTACCGACTTCCCAATCAACCACACCACTCCACTACGAAGATATGCTCTTTCCACATAAATTGATACCGCTGATTTCTACACTCTTCAATACAGACTAAAGCGTGACCTAGCACTTGTTCTTAAGACTGACTTGGGTTTTTGCGATCCTTCATTTGTTTTGTTCGCCACCGACTCGAGTTCGATCTCCGTGCCGCATCGAATAATTCGATCCCTCACCCCCCTTCTGACCTCTT
The DNA here is from genome assembly GCF_000187425.2 of Metarhizium robertsii ARSEF 23. Taxonomy (NCBI): domain Eukaryota; kingdom Fungi; phylum Ascomycota; class Sordariomycetes; order Hypocreales; family Clavicipitaceae; genus Metarhizium; species Metarhizium robertsii. The sequence continues at coordinate 5,755,067 of NW_011942160.1, read as the reverse complement.
ACCTGGTGGATAGCACCAGCCATTGACAAACTGGTTATTGCTGCTATTGGCGGCGAGATTATTTCGATGCCGTTATTCGAAATGTCACCCAATGTACAGGAGACGAAAGCCGGCGGGCGAAAGAGGTGCCACGGTGAATTCGCTGCAGACAGGTTGAAGGTTGACGACGGGGGGGACGCGAAGACACCACAGCCTACTGCTATCAGGCGATCTGGCGACAGCTGTGAGCACCTGTACCATTCTGTAACGGTTTTCCCGTGCACAATGTCACTAACTTCGCCTAGTGCTCCCCCTGCGGGCTCAAATAGAACCTCATTCTTCACCAGGCGGGTCATCGCCACTCACTGAGGAAGGAAGTAGGACTCCCACCCGCAACTCTCCATCTCCATCTCCAACTACACAAACCGACACAACCTTCGGCAGAAACTCTTGTGATCGAAACAATCTGGACACGATGGTGACTTCGAGCAAAGGCGCGGCATCAAAGCGGAAACGTCTCACGGCTGAAGAAAAAGTCGCCAAAGAAAAGGAACAGGCCGAGAAGAAAAAAGAGCGCGAGGAACAAGCTGCCAAGAGAGCCGCCGAAAAAGCTAGACAAGAAGAAGAAAAAGCCGCCCGCGCCAAAGAGCGGGAGGAGAAACGCAAACAAAAGGAAGAGGAGGATCGCCTCAAAGCCGAGCAACGGGACGAAAAGAAACGAAAGAAGGAGGAAGAACAACGCCGCATCCAGGAAGAAAAGGACAAAAAGGCACGGAGTCAGCCGAAACTGAATGCGTTTTTCAAGATTCCCGATACGCCAAAGAAGTCTGCCAACGGCAGCAACTCTGCTGTCGGAAGCCCTATCAAGACCCACGGTGGTGATGCGCCTGCCAAGCCAATGGAGACCGAGTATGAGAGGCTGTTCAAGCCCTTTTTTATGCGGGAAAATACTCGTCTGGCCCCTTCGGCAACGCAGATGGACGAGGATACTAGAGAGGCCAAGTCTCGAATCCTCGACAAGTTTGTTGCCAGTCAACGGGACACGGACAACCAAGAGCTCCCACGATTCGACCCTGTAGAAGCACTACGCCTCCCGGCAAGAACTCCTAGACGCGGTCGCATTCATCATCCTGTTAAGCACATAATGGAGACAGCTTATAGGGATGCTGATAACTCGAATATTGTTGGCGCTGCCGGTGCAACCAGTATATTTCCGGAGGCTCGGCAGAAGCTGGCCAGCATTCCTCAAAAAGTGATTGCATTTTCCCACGATGTCCGACCTCCTTACTATGGTACAATTACATTGAAGTCCTATGCCTTGGGGCGGGATGCGATGGTTAAACTTGCTCGCAAGCCTACGGGGCGACGACTGCCACTCGATTATGACTATGATTCAGAAGCTGAATGGCAAGAGGAAGAGGGCGAAGACGTTGACATGGATGACGATGAAGAAGAGCTTGATGATGAGGACGATATGGACGGGTTTCTGGATGATGCCGATGATGCTGGACTCTCCAGGCGTGTATTTGGAAACACGATGGAGCCCGAATGTACGGGCGTTTGCTACGAGAATTACCATCGCCTGGGCCCGAACCGAACAGTATATGAACACAAGATGGAATTCATTCATGGTAAGGGCTGCCTTTGTTATCCAAGATTGATTGTCCAATACTGACAGGGAGCGAGCAGAAGGACTGGAACAGACGTGGGGTATCGATCCTTTCTCATCTCAATATTGGGAACCAGAGGTGAAAGCACAGCCGGCCAAGGTTTCTCAGTCAGCACCTGAAAGCACCACAGAGATGCCACCGCCCCCTGCGCCAACAAATGCTTTTGCCGCGCTCGATGGTGGCGCCGCAAACGTATCAGCTCCCACGAAACTAGTGAAGGCAGAGCTACTCAATGATTTCAAAAGAGCAATACTGGATAACAAGGCACTATCGAAGGTTGGAATCATCGACTTTATATTCCATCAGTTTCGCAACAGCGTCTCCCGCGCTGAGGTGAAAAATACCCTGGAACACGTGGCTGAAAAGAAAGGAGCTGGCCGATCAAAGGAATGGGATCTAAAGCCTGGTCATGAGATTGTGCTGTGAAGACGGCACACAGTGTTTCCTTTTGTACCATGATTATGGAATGGATTTAGCGAGGAGCAACTTGGCTGGCATTTAACATTCATACTTACCCGGGCGTCGTCCCTGGCGCGCGCCTGTATACACCTTGCTAGAATGGCTCATGCCACAAATTTGATGTCTTGATGAGAAACACTCGGAACTTGACGCTCGTTATCGACTATTGTTTGTTGCACTGTCAATAGTGTACTTGCAGTGTATTTCCTGAGGATGACTGAGCAAGGCGTCGCCTGAAGCGAGCATCATGTAGCGTGTCGGGCAGCACTAAGAGTTGTGTTCTATTAACATTATATATACATATTTATATATATATGACAGATATGCGATCATTAATTAACATGGGACTCATTCCCAGAGCCTAGGGACTCTGAGAATCACGCAGCACCGGAGGCCTTCACATCAACCTCCCCATGTGAGGCGTGCTGGCGGACAGCTAGGCGGTCGAGTTGGACGAGGGCGCAACGCTGTACAGCGTCTGACCGCCCTTTTTGAAGTTTCCCACGACGCCCTGCCCCTTGCTGCTGACCAGCCACCTGGCAAAGGCCTGGGCCATGTTTGGGTTCGCCGCCCTGGTGCCAATCAGCAAGTGTGCAGGATTCAGCAGGGGGTCGTCGGCGCCGTCGGTGCCGGCTTTGTAGACGACTGTTTCGTTGCGAAGCCTGGCGTCCAGGGACAGGATGGTCCCGCGGTCGGTGATTGTGTATTCCTGCAGCAGGATGGCCGCGGTGAGGGCCTGCATGGGGAACGCGATGTATTGGTGGTACCAGGTTGAGTAGGCGGTTGCCCATGGGACCTAGATGTCGGTTTACCGCCTCCTTATCAGCAACCGTTGCCAACTTTCACCTTTGTCTTTGGGGGAAAGGGAACACACCTGTCCGATGCTGGCCCATAGGAGACTCTCCTTGATGTTTGTCGCGGACTTGTCGTATCGGCTGAGGAAGCGCACCGGCGGATCCGTCTTGTTGTTCTCGGCCACGTCGAATATCTTGGAGAACATGGTGTGGATGTCGTCGGAGGCGACGAGGTTGGCGGGGTTGGACCTGGGCCCGACGAGGAGGAAATGGTCCCGGAAGGCGTAGTAGCTGGGGGACAGGGCGATGCCTTGGCGGATGGCGATGTTTTCCGCAGACGGCGTGTAGGTGATGCCGACGTCGATGTCGCCCGTGGAGAGGTACTTGATGGAGTAGGTGGTGTCGCTGGTGTACCAGGCTACTTTGAACGGGGAGGAGCCGCTGGCGACGGCGTCTCTGATGAAGGCGTCTGATAAGGCTGAGGGGAGTTAGGCTCGTGCGGCGATATTCCTCATGGTGAAGCTCGAGGGGGATGGCGTACCCTTGATGAGACCGCTTTGTCCGGCGCCCCCATTTCCAATGCGCAGCTCAACCTTGGAGGCGGCATTGCTGAAGCCTCCGTCGTACACTGCCGCAGGAGTAATCGCCGAGCAGGAGGCTGCGAAGCCGCCGACGAGGAGGTTCTTCGCGCTGACCATGGTGTTGGCTTGGTGGACTGTCAGGACCGGTTTGGATTACTACAGATCACGGCTCTCTACTCCGTACTTGATCGTGTACGGGAGGGGGGAAGAGGACAAGACATCTTATAAAAACAACCCAAGTGAGACCCCGTGAGATTTGCTTTAGCTCTCCTTTCCTTCCAACCAACAGCTGAAGCTGAAAGGGACGTACCCTCGGCATCCTTGGACACGAACTCGCTTCCAACAGCGTCGGCGGCCATGAGGAAGCACTCGGCGGTGTTGTGCGGCCAATGAGAGGATTTTGGACCGGCAACTAGCACAGATGCGTTCTGTTGCCGTGTTGTACAATGAAGGCCCAACATCCACTTTCTGGCGATGTTTAAGCCTTGTGACTGCAGCAGACTACGGAGAACCCCGTAGATTGGCATGTGTCAGTTGACAATCTCCACTGGCCGTGGGTTGGTGATGCACTTGCGACTCCCGATCTGCGCGGGCGTCGGCTTCTTTGGGAGTTTGCGGCCGCCGAATCCCTTCGTTCACTGCCACGGTGGGTTGGGAAAATTACCAGTTGACGTATCACCCGGCACTTGGGATGCCGTTGTGGGAACACTTGAACAGGGAATACTGCAGATTATCCTGTGTGTGACTCGTTTAGGGCGGACCCAAGGTCGGGATTGAGTCGATTGTCAATCTGGGAGGGCTGAAGTGGATAATGGAGCAGCTCGTGTTGAAAAGCGCCCGTGTTGGACGTCATTCTGCTGTTTGATTTTAGTACTCCGTACCTTCACGATGGTTCCGTTTGTTGCGAGATTATTTTTGGCAATTCGGGAGGCACGAGTAAGTCAGGGTGGAACTCATTTTCAATATTGCGGTGAGAGCGCTGATGCGAGTGGCCTCATCTAGGATTCCGCTCTTGGGGCCTGGAATCCGCGAGGCTTGCTCAAGCTGCCAACGGGAAACGAGTATGGCGTGGTTTCCGCGGCGGTTATGCCAGGGATTACTCGTCTTATTGTTATTGCAAGAGGGGGAGCCGCTTGTCCTGACCGATGGCATATAGTATTATAGTTCGTCGTAATTGCTTGATGCTACGCTGCGGTGAGTCAAATTGGAGACATGGCGAGACAGTCGCTTAGCTTCTCGTTACAATGCCTCGTCCATGTGCTGTGCCAGCTTCCTTTTGACGTTATACATGCTCTCCGGCCACCATCTCCCTCCTGGCTCCGCTCGTGCCTGTGCCGAGGAGAGTATCCGTCCCAGCTCCCATTCTCCGATGCCGCCAATCCACCATACGCCATCGAGGAGCATGACGAGGACGAGCCAGTGCGCAAACATGTCCATTGCTAGTCGATGCGCAGAGGTCATCGTCGTTGGTGTTGAGTCGTCCCAATTGAGGTGATTCAGATGGCCGGGTACCGGGATGCCGTCAAGCGTCGATTGGACCAGGTGCAGATACTCGAGCGGCACGCGGTTCAAAAATGCCATGACGGTTCTGCGCAGTGGTTTGGATGGCGTAGACGACGTCACGCGTCCCAGGTAACTTGTGAGCCATGGCGACACGCTGCGCATTCGACCCAGGTGGACGGCCTCGTCCTCGTAAGGCGCAAGGGTCTCCTTGTCCATGAAGACTGCGCTGAAGACCTGCTCCAGTATCTCATGTGCTGCAAAACACGCCTGCAGTTCGCGCCCAGAGTCACGAGGGGCCTGTGTCTGCAATGATAGCACCTTTGCAGCGAGCTGATCGAGCGCCGGTCCGTATGTTGCCCACACCGCCGGGAGCAGAAAAAGCTTGGTGCCTTCAGAAGGTCCATCCTCGGCGAGACATACACTGTCAAATGACAATCCTGGTGTTGGAAAGGCAGAATTTTCGGCAACTGAGAAATATTGACTGCCAAAAACGTCATTTATATCCTCATTCTGCACGTCCAACAAGCCCGTAAACGCCGTATGCGCTGCCCGAATCAACATCATCCACTGCGACTGCGTGGGCAACAACTCATTCTCCAGCGTTAAACCACGCCTGTTCGCCATTTGTCCTAGAGACACACGAACGCAGTGGCTCGAGGAGCCATACAGCACCATGAGCGCGGCATTAGCCAAGACATGATCATGTTGTTGCACGTCATGTATAGCGGCCTGGATATGGTGCAGCGACGTCCTGTGGTGCCTGTCGGCCAGGGAAAGCAGTTCTCGCACCTCATCTAGCCTCTCCAACGGCTGAGGTGAGTGCTTCACAATATCGTGACCCTTGCAAGCAGCCGAGAGAGCTAGTAACGATGCCATGAGGGGTTCGTTACCAAGGGCGAGATTGGGAATTCCCACGTGGAGCGCATACAAGTCCCCTTGGTCAAAGGGGATGATGCGACTCGTATGCGTGATGTAGTGGCATAGAAGCTCGAGCTCCTGCGAGCTCAAGACACCGGGCATGCGAGCCTCATCGCTTTCTTCAAACATGTAGGCCAAGGCATACGGGGATAGTGAGTCCGTGGTCGACTCGGTGGCGAAGACATTGTCCGGCCACAACGAGGAACCGCTGGGACTAAGGTCGGGGGCTTCCAGTACCGGCGACTGCGACGCGCCATCTTCTTCTTCGGCGGCTTCTGGTACGGATTCTCCCACAGAGTCCCTTTTCGCGGCGTCGTGATAGCGGCAGCAGTGGCTGCGCTTGTCGCAGCGGGAGCAAATGGGCCTCGCTTCATCGCACTGCAGGACTTGGTTTAGCAACAATACCGCGTTTATGTTGTCAGTTGTTTATGTGCTACCTTTTTTCTTTGCTGCTTGCATCTGACGCACCCGTTCCTTGATTTTTCATGCGATCTGCGCGGGCGGAATTCCGAAGCAGCCTTTCTGGTGATTGTGGTATTTGGCATGGTGGTCTCAACTTGACTTGTGAGCAGGAAACGAAACACGCGGCAGCGTATAACCCATCCGGAAGCCGTCCATCCTAGATTGCGTTTTCTAGAGGCTCTTTTTAAAAACCATTCACATAGAGAGCAGTCTAGTAAAAGTTGTCATCAGCCGGCTCAGCCACACCACGGAAGTCGGTTGATGATTTGGAATTGGGAGCCCAGACTGGGAAGGCACGTTGCTGCTAGCTTGCCAAGACTAGTGTCATCCAATCGACGTGAGATGCGACACTGAAAAGGGCATGGTTGCCGCAGCTGTCAGAGATACATGCCTAAAGTACAACATAATCCATACAAGGCACGGAAGGTGCTTAGTCGTTGAGGAACTTGACATCAAAGCTGACACGCCGCCATTTCAGTCTCTGTCCCAAATGCCACTCACTCGACTTGCACTGCCTCCACCGAACCCGTTGACGCCAAACCTACAAATGGAGCAACTTTCCTCCTCCGGGGAGATTGACAACCCGCCCTGTCCCAAATAAGAAAACACGACGACGTGACCTCGTCCCTCACCTACGCATTTGGCACGGGAAGAGTGCCGCGTGGCCGGAGAGTGCGCCACCCGGGACCAGTTCGCATACTGAAGCCACCTGCTTCATGGCCTCGACATAATCGCAAAACTCCAGCTAAGGAGGCTTCTTTTGGCCTATGGAAATTGGGCAGTGTATCGTGATGGAAGCGTAATTGTAGCCACTGCCCAAGCCAAGCTCAGACAACTCGTTGGAGCATTCTGGCTTTTGAGGAGCAAGCCGGTCGATAGGCAATGCTGCTCACGTGCCTACAGTGAGAGAAGGTTAATGACAGCCGTGGATGCCATGGGGCGTCTCGACAGAATACGTAGTCTTGTGGATGAACCTATCTTGTTAGAGCCTATAACGATAAAGTCTAGTTGACAGTTAGCTGAGAGTTTCAGAGCACCTATGACGACCGACTGGCCTTACGTCAATGTGAGGCATGATAGGTACTGCCCTCCGTGTGATGCGTTGAGTCCAGGCCGTGGATAAGTCATCCATCTATCTGCAGCATCAATCATGCTGCCAACCTGAGGCACTTCGTGTACATGCAAGTGTTACAAGAGGCCGTGGCTGGGAGATCCAAGTCGATGCCTGTGGTGGCTTGGCCGGTGAAGCCCTCGTAGGTTTCAAGAGGCGGACTAGGACAGCGGCTGCTCCAAGAATGAGGCTATTGTGCTTAGCGTCGAACGCAGTACTAGATTCTTGCCCCATGTGAAGTAAAAACTGTGATGATTGTAAGAAGCAGATACCTCTTTTGTAGTCAATGAGAATGGGATTTGCATTCCGCTGCATACTCTCGAGCAGTGTCTCTTCCTTATTCCAAGCGTTATCGTTGATGAGACTGTAGGCGCGGTATTTTTCAAGGAGCAGAATACGACCAAACCATAATGTTAATACATAAAGCCAATTAAGCTAACTGGATAGGCGTAGCCGTGGCCCTCAATTGACAAGTGCCGGCCCGTCTATCTTTTGGCACCAGATAATGTATGCACGCGGCAACTCTAATCGACAATAACCTTCACGATGCGATTTACTACCAAAGTCTATAGCTCCAGCGCGGCCTGCTCGAGGATGAATCTTAATGCAGGCGAGTATTTCGATTCTTGTATATAGACACGACACAACCCATCCCATTTGTGATGCCAGATTCATCCTCTGCTTACCATCATCCGCACCCTTTCCAATCTCTTGCAAATTTTGGCAATCCTGCAACAAAATCTCTTCAAAATCTGACTACTCTGAACACAACTTCAGCTCATCACCACTACAATGTCTGCCACCAAGTCTGAATCAGACAGCACCAAGATGGAAGAAGCCCGTCCCGCCATGGATGCGGCCGACCTCGCCATCAAGTCTACAACAGACAGCCTCACCAAGCTCAGCAGCGCCGAGCTCTACCTCGCCGGGCTCTACCAATCCAAGCTTCGCCTCGCCAAGCCCCAGGCCAGCTTCGAAACCACCCGCTTCATCGTCCCCTCCAACATCGCCCGCAAGGACCCTCTCATCACAGGGACCTTCCTCCGCCTGCCGCCAGAAATCAGCCTCCGAATCATCGAGGAGATGGACGAAGACGTCGACCGTCTCTGCCTCGGCCTCAGCTGCCGCCGCCTCCTGCACCTCGTCCAGGAGCGTAAGATCCGCGTGCCCTGCATGAAGGCCAGCCGCGAGGCCCGCTTCCTGCAGCAGGACAACAAGCTCGCCTTCTCCATGATGAAGCGCGTGCACCCCCTCAACACCATCGGCGAGCCGCGACCCGGCACCGCCCTGTGCCAGTCCTGCTTCAAGTGGAAGAGCATGAACCACTTCGCCACAACCACCCTCGGCCAGCGCACCACGACTGTTCTCTCGCACGTCGTTTCCCTGAGGGACAGGCAGTACAACCCCGTCGGCGTCCTCTTCGAATGCGCCCAGTGCGTGGCGCGCGACTCGACGCCCAGGGAAGAGAGGGACCGGCGCCAGCGCATCCACGGCATCGGGCTCGTCTCAGAGCCCACCGAGTTTTGCTCCAGCGCGGTTTGGACCGGCCGCGTGAATATGCACAATGGGAGTGAGGTGGATCCTTAGGTAAAACCATGTGCTGGCTAGACTTTGGCCTGATCCGGGAGGGGGAATCGGGCAAAACTGTATTTCTATCTTGTACACGATTTGGGTTTTGGATTTTGTATTCTTGGGGTTTGGCGCATCGCATGTACTCTTGTACCAGTATACGTATGTATTCTTTGCTTGGGCTGGGGACAATGTTTGATGTACAGGATACCGTACATGTATCAAATATCATCGCTTTAATCGCTAATTTGATGTACTTGCTGTGAAGCACGTTCCTGAATGAACAGGCACCATTGCTTGGAGGCTGTATGCTTTTGGTTCCCTTGTTGACCTTATGTGTTTAGATGTGCATTTACAAGACCGTTTCGAATAAAATGGAAGAGAATGGAAGCAAAAAGGACAATGGGAAAGATTTACGCACGTATGGCGATATTCCATCTACACGTCTATTCGTATTTACACGAATATTGCGCGTATATATGTGTACAGACTCCCGTTGCTGTTTTCTGACTGGAGCGTACCTGAATATCGCCCGTTTACACCGACTTCTAATCGTACACACCTCCTTATGTCTCATGAACCAGAATTGAGGATGATTCTTCAGGCCCTATTTTGATTCAAATGGCCTCCCCTGAGGATCAAGAGCCCATGTTATGGAAGTCACGAGTTCCATTCGAAGAAGCGTTTCTCGTGAACTGGGCATCGCCGCTCCTGAAAGCATAGCTCCAGCAAAATAACCCCTGATGTGAGTTGTCGCGACGACAGCGACTTCAACTGCTATGTCGCTGGGAACCGATAGGTTTCCAGCTATCGCAGAGTCTACCGTAGCGCGAGAAGCTGTAAAAGATGGGTATTCTTCCATTTCCATAGTTCATGGTTGGTGGTTGGTGGAATACCAAGGGCGAAGAAAAGAAGGCAGCACTCATCGTATCACAGAGAATGTTCCATTGGCATATCTAATGTCAGATCAGCATATGTTGACTGACCTGGTCATGCTCAAGTACCCGGTAAATCCTCCGCAGACGGTCCGAAATTTTCGTTTGGGCCAGATCAAGGCTTGGTTTAATAAGACGTACGTGTGATGGAATAAGAAGACCTACAGATTCTCAAGCGTTTTAGCTAGATTTCACGTATGTCACCAAGTTTGGTTGCCGCTCTAACAAGTTCTTGATAAAGGGGTAGTGTTGCACGGGAATGGCCCAACAACAACGTAGCCCAACAAAAAGGCACGCTCACCGACAAAGGGCCTTGAGGTTACACAAACTGAACACATGACCGGGCAGAAACCCTAGACGCGGACGTTCCCTTCATGTATATATAGTGGCCACTCTTCTCTCTCTCCCTCTTGGAATACCAAGGACTTTTGACACCCTTCGATATTATCATTGAATTGAGTTACTTCTGCTCCAAGCCTTCGTATCGAACCCTTGTCACAGGTAGTCGGTCATATATTGCCTTTATATAAAATGATTGAGGAACGGTAGTGGCCCTTTTCTTGGGGTTGAACAAGGCTTTACATGGGACAGAGAAGATCATTGGGCTGGTCGATTGCTTCCAGTGCCAAGTAGTGTGGTTGGGCACTATTGTAAGGGGGGCAAAGGGGTAGGTATGTGGCCAACTGAAGTACCAGGAGTAGCCTTCCACATACTGTCTGGTACTTCATATGCTGTTGTACCCTGATGAATGGCCAGGTAGAGACATATACATGCCTTCACAGACAGCGGATTGCTTATTGTTCGGTTGTCGCGCTATGGGTAGTGCGAAAGCCAGGTTGTATCATCGGATAGTATCAAAACCAAAGGAGCCGATAACAAAACCTCAGTAAATGTTGTGGTGAGGCAAGGGAGGCCCATTGCGCCCCGGAGATGCAAATTGCGTCTCACAGCAGTGGTGCGACTTTAACGGCCTGATATTTGTCTTTCAAGCCAGCGAAGGACCCAACGGGGGATTAACCGAAAGCCTGTTCGTTTGACAGACTAGATTTCTCGTGACTCGTTGGGTCGACGGGCAGACTCCTTAGATGTAGCTGGTTGTAGAGCTGTGACACGCGACTTGCGGCCTAAGATTTTATCTCCTAATATTGGCAGTCTTGCACCCTTGAGCTCAGCGGTATTTGGTGTCGTTTTATTTTTGTCTCCCAATCTTTCGAGCATGGTCTCTTACCGAGGAGTTGTTTGATAATTTGCCACTGAACAAGTGGTAGCATGCTCTGGGACGGGAATCCTGTGTGCGACATTGAGTTCGCCTCATGCTCCGTATTGCACCAGGACTCGACGGCGGGTGTAGCATAGTATTTGTGCTATGGATGGGCAGCCGATGGATTGAAAGGTGCTTATAAACAGGGCCATGCAAGGCGTGCAGGGCCGCTCAGGTTGGAAGCGTTCTGTGAAACCAATGCTGGACGTAGCAACGAGCCATGTTGTCACGTTGCCGTTTCTGGCTCGCAGTGGCTGGCGGCGCGACCAACGGCTACAGGCTCGGCCGTGTCCCCGGTGACTCGGCCGAGTGTTGGTTGTGTGCACCATGCGAACATGTCTCGGCCAGTTCCTAAATCGTAAACGTCGTCGGTATTTGCATGGTCCCAGCGTATCGTTGATGGTGGATGCTGAATTTGACACTGCCGAGTTGTAAATTAAGCATCTTGGCAAAGGGCGAATGCTTAAGTACTTAAGTACATACGTTACCTGCCTTAAGTACTTTAGAACCCACCTATGTAGGGTACAGTGCGCCGAACTCGGCGCGTAAAGTCGAAGGTCGGAACTTTTAGTCTGTGCGACAGAAACCAGCTTGACATGATAAACATGCCGTCAAGTGGAAAACAGGCGCACACAGGCGGCAATCAAGCGAGGCAAGTGCAAATCATGTCGACATGTCTCGGCGCCCCGCTTGCCGTCCACAGACTGGTCAACGGTTCCACCAACCCACAGAGTGCTAAGAGCTGAGAGTGGTCATGTACCAGGTACGGCGCAGCTACTCTGCGGCCGGGCATTCTGCAGCGGACTCGCTAGTTTAAGTCCAAGTCGACTGACTGGTATTTCCTGCGGATATTTCCATTGCCACCACAGGATGCCTCGGTTTTGCGAACAGAAGAGTCAAAGGTGCGCGTAGCGGAGCGGAGTGCCCCTCTGGCCTCGACCCCTGATGCATCTTGGATCTTGGGTTCTAGACCCCATGCTCAATGTTTCATTCTCTGAGACTCTGCCACGCGAGATTGCCTTTGGCCAGGCACCAGCTGGAAACTCCATCAGCCATTGGCATGGCATGGCATGGCCTTGTATCCTGTCACACCGCATCGACTCCCGTGGTTGACGTCACACCGCAGCGCATGAGACCTCTCGGCGTATTTACCATGTTCCCGGGCCGGCGCGTAAATAAAGTAGCTACTTACTTAAGTACGATGGTCAACGATTCAACTGATATTCATGCACTACTGCACAAGCGTCAACGAGTCAGGTGGAGAGATTGGGAGGGAGTTGGGGCCGTGGCAGCTGGGAAAGGACGGCTGTTCAAACTTCGAGTCCAGTCCCAAGTTTTAAAGCATGTGGGTGGCTTTTGCAAAGACCCTGCCTGCCTGCCCATCCTTCAATCACACATGCTGGTGCCGTCTAGCACTTGAACAGCCGGCCTAGTTCGTCTGCCAAGATGCCATCGCCCTTGGAACCTTCGTCGCCTTGAGCATCTCGGCGCTTCCGCTCGCACTCTCGTGTCTTCGAAAACCCACCTTTTGCAACTTTGCGCTCTTGCACTTTGGCACCATGGGACACTGACCGCAACGCAGGACCTGTTCGCGTCCCTACAATGGCCTTTGAATCCCTCCTGGGGTCGATTGATCCCGTGCCTCTCTCTGAGCCGCCATCCTATCATCTTCACTGTGCTCGGCTGTGGGCTTTTGTCCTGTTGGCCCTCGTCGCTCTCTACCTCCGCATGTCGAGGCACGCGCAACAAAATGCCGACTTCACCCTTGCGAACCCGCCCAAGTGGTACGAGTTGAAAGTCGTCAAGCAGATCCGTTTTCTGTTCAACGGCATCGGCGAACTGGACAAGGCTAGGGAAAAAGCCAACGGAAACCCATTCCGGCTCCTCACAAACTCGCGTGAAATTATTGTCCTGCCGCCGTCCTACGCAGAGGTCCTCAACGCCGAAGATAGATTAAGTTTTGCAAAGTATTTCGCCGACGTACGTTTTCGCTGGATACCGCCAATACATAGTGGCTGATGAGATGCAGGAATTCGATGGCGATGGCAAAACTCCTGGTTTGGAGCCGTATACTCTCATTGCGGACCCTTGCAAAAGAGTTCCGAAGTTGGTCACCAAGCGTTTAACAAGATCATTAAGTAAGATATTTTCAACTCTCATCCTCAGGGATATGCCGACTAACATTGTTGACTGCCAAAGACACGATCCCTATTAAGATGTCATCTGAAGCTAGCTTCGCCATTGAATATAATTTCGGTGGTGGTGTCAGTACGTGTATTACAATGCCGTCTTACAAATCCGGAGCCCCCAAACTAATAGTCCGCAGACTGGCAAGAAGTTGCTATACATCAGCATCTTCTCGACGTAATTGCACGCATGATCTCTCGTCTTTTTTGGGATGGTGACGAAGTATGCCGGGATGAACGGTGGCTTCAAATTATGAAAGAATGGTCAGTCAACAGCGTCATCGCCGCCTTCATGATCAATATGGCGCCTAGTTTTGCTCGACCGCTCATCCGTCGATTCTCCCCTACTGTCCGTCGAGCTCGCGACGACTACCAAGCTGCGCGTCGGTTTATCGAGCCGCTGATTAATGTGCGCCGCCAGGCCCGCGAAAAGGCCCGCGAGTCTGGCGAGAGGGCTCTCGCGTTCGACGACATTGTGGACTGGATTGACTCCGAGAATGAAGAATTGACGTGTGATCCTGTTGCTCTGCAAATGGTACTCAATGTTGCCGCTGTTCATACCACGGCGGCGCTGGTCACCAATACTATTTCGTTCCTGGCCAGCGACCCGTCCACTTTGGAGCCCCTTCGGCAAGAATTGGTGGCTGAGCTTCGAAGCAACGGGTGTCAGGCCGCCGCCTTAAACAACCTCAAATTACTGGATAGTGCCATCAAAGAATCACTTCGCTTGAAGCCCCCAGGTGTTTGTATGTTAGCCGGTATACTTATCATTCTATTGCTAATAACTAACCCACCAACTAGTTGGCATGCATCGCGCCGCCTTGCAGGATATGCAACTACCCAACGGGATGCGCATCCATAAAGGCGATCGTGTCTTTGTAGATATTCCTCATATGCGCGACCCCAATATCTACGAATCTCCAGACACCTACGACATGTACCGTTTCTATCGCATGCGCTGCCAGCCTGATCAAGCCCTAAAGGCACCTCTGGTTCACACAAGCCCAGAGCACTTAGCCTTTGGACACGGAGCCCAGGCGTGCCCAGGGAGATTCTTCGCTGCCATTCTTGGCAAAGTTGTGCTGTCTCATCTTTTGCTCAAGTACGACTGGAAACTCGCTCCAGACAGCGATTTGACGTCTCTGGCGATTGGTTTGACAAAGCGGATCAACCCAAAGTTGAAGTTGCTGTTCAGACGGCGCAACGAAGAGTTTGAGTTGAGCTGAGCTTTACTTTTAGCATTTCGTCACCATACGTATTTGTGTACACTGCGACAACCACCTTTCGCATAACGACTCTTGAAAAATGACCCAAGTTTTATGACTTAAACATCATGAATTTTATTACCTCTTCTTTAGACTTATAGATGGCTTGTGTCTGGGATTGGGTTCTGGTATTGCATATGACGGGAGAGGCATTAGAACATAGAATCAGGTTAAAATCTGTCCACTTTCAGCATCATACATTACCAATACAAAGTGGTGTATTGTTCCATTACTGTTGAAAATGGTCGTCATGTTCATTGTCTGTTTATCGGCTTGAAACAGTGTGCCAAACGCAGCAAATGACAGACTACTCACCAAGGCGCAGTCTACTTGACTGTGGCCTATTCTTTTGATTGGCGCAATCTAAGAATGTAACAGGTCACTGGTCCATATGTATTTGCACTACTGACTATCCAGCCCAAGTTTGTGACACTGTTCCACAAACTCATCAAATAGCTTATTCAAACCAAGGAGATTCAAAGGATCCTTGTCATTCTCATCGTTCATGAAGCACAGCATGTTGTGTATGTCAAAGGTGATGGCGAGCAAATATCCGTACTCGGACTCGAGGAATACCTGCTCCCCCGTATCGCACTCGCCAGTCAAGGCGTTCCACTGCCGGGCATACTCGTCGCAAAAATGCCTCTTCTCGCGCAGCGTGTATTTCCGGCAATCGGCAATCTTGCTCTCCTCATCGAACCACCTGAACATCTTTTGCATAAAGTGCCCGCCGACATCCAGCGCGCGGTAATTCCGCATCGCGAATTCAAAGTCCACGAGGGCCACCTTGCTCTCGCCCGGCCTCGCGTGAAGCCGAACCAGGACATTCATGAACTGCACGTCGTGGATGCACCACCCTGCCTTGGCGCCGAGGGACGTGAGCTTGTCGACGGCGTGTCGCAGGCGCGGCCCAAAGTCGTAGTCGACAAGTTTGTCTATTTGCACGCCTCCTTGCCGGCCGAGGAGCTTCAGCTTCTCTGTGTTCTGGTACCGCTGGAGCCCGTCCGTCAGGGCTTGATAGTATGAACTCACGGGCGTCTTCTGCAGCGGCGCCTGGGTGGCATGGAACGTTGCCAACGCCCTGGCAACGTCTGCTCGGATGGCGGCGTCTTCGACATCCTCTGGCTGCAGGGTGCGTGCCTCTAGGAACTCGTCGATTCTGCCTGTGGTTCCGTCCGCCAGTTTGAAGAAGCCGTATACTTTTGCCCCGAGACCAGATTTCGCAAATTCGTGGCAGAGAAGCGCCTCGTCTTGCTTGCTCGGTGCTAGATGCTTGAAAATTTTAATGTCTGCCACTGCCTCCTTGTGGAATTTGATGAAGACCTTCAAGGGCTCGGTGGGCGTGTCTGAATTTGGCTGCGGCCGCTCTCCTGAACAGTGGGCGTTGGCGAATGACGCGTTGTATGACATGGTGAGAGTCTCTGGGCTCACTGAGGGCCATTCCTCTGTGAGAAATGTGCTGATGATATCCCTGACCATCTGTTTCGTTGGCACTCCGTTTTCAGGGAGAGTTATCGGCACTGGTGTTGGCGGCGGCATCTTGGTGAGTTGTGCGGATGGTTGATCAGTGAGGGCAATTGCGAGACACAAGGTGCGCCAAAGATGTATTTATTTGGTAAGACATGACGGAAACCATTCTACTGCGTATTTATACGTTTCCCTTGCCGCGGTAGACAAAGGACGCAAGCAGACATCTGGAGCTAAAAAGTGCAAGCTCAAGGTGTGAGTCAACCGGCCGACATGGTGCATTAAAGCCTTCATCTGTCAAGGATGCACCGACTCGGGCTTTACCCATTTCTGGAATGCGACCAACCTGCCCCTCCTTTGGGAATCTCAACCAAATAGTCCCAATGCAACTCTGTCCTGGCACGCAGACTGCGGCCATGGTATGACGGCCGGGACATGCAAAATGAACCCAAGATCCGAAAGGCTGCACGTTGGTATCATCGGCGGGGGAATCGCCGGCCTTGCGCTTGGTATCGGCCTCAACTATCGACATGTATCCTTCACCATATACGAGGCTGCACCGGGGTTGAACGCCATCGGCGCTGGCATAAGTCTCGGTCCCAACACGACGCGGGCCATGGCGCTCATTGACCCAGCGTTGCGGGAAGGCTATGAAAAAATAGCGATAAAGAACCGTTCTCCTGAGAAACGGCACAATTTTGCAGATTTCTTACTTGCTGAGCCTGGACTCGGTGCCGCGAGGGGATTCCATGGTGCCGCAGTCGGGTCAAAGGATTTCGTTAGGAGCGGCGCCCATCGAAAAGACCTACTAGAAATGATGAAGAGCTTGCTTCCAGGAAACGACTGTATCCAATTCGGATTCAAGGCCATCAGTGTTTGCCAGGTTGGGAAGAGAGTTCAGGTGAGCTTTGAAGACGGCCAGGCCGCCGAATTCGACGCAGTTGTTGGCTGTGACGGCGGAAAAGGCATCACTCGACAGGCAGTCCTGGGACATCAGTTTCCAGACCAGGTCCAGCTGACATACAGCGGTCGCTATGTCTATCGAGGCTTAGTACCTCCGGGCAAGGCACAAGAGATTCTGGGAAAGTACGCAGACGACAGCAAGATCTTCATAGGGCAAGGCAGATACTTCGCAGCATATCCCCTATCGGGGGGAGGCTTCAACTTTCTGGGAGGGAGGCAGAAGGATGAGCCTTGGACGCATTCACATTCAACCCAGGAGGTGAGCAGAGAAGACATGCGAAACGACTTTGATGGTTGCGACCCACGACTGCTCGAGTTACTGGAGGTGAGAATGGCTTTGCTCTTGAGCCATGCCGGGCTCCTTGCTAACTGTTTCCTTGAAAGTGGGCTAAACCGCTGAGATGGGGACTCTTCCACCATCTTTCCACTCCGACTTACACCCATGGACGTATTGCGCTGCTCGGAGACGTGGCGCACGCCTCAACTCCTCATCAGGGCGCGGGAGCTGGGCAGTGTTTCGAGGATGCTCTCATTCTATCTCACCTGTTGGGCCAGATTACGGACGACCAAGAGATACCTGCCGCCATGGAGGTGTACGACTCCATATGTCGGCCCCGCGCTCAAGAAATCGTCCGGACAAGCAATGACACGGGGCTCTTGTATACCATGACGCATCCGCAGTGCGCAGATGATGTAGCCAAGATTGTGGCCAGCGCCAAGGGCAGGTTCCAATGGATTTGGGCCCACGATCTGCAAGCCGACTTGGCAAAGGCGACAGAAGATCTTGACGGGTTGCAAAAGCAAGCTTAGCAAATAGACCAACTTTAATGGTAGACAAAGTACGCCCGAATGGCCTTACACAATGACATGTCAGTATTATTAGCACCGCTACCCAAAGATGAGGCGGAGGAGGCGTTGTTGGTCAAAGTTGGCACCACACAGGACAACAACGTTCGTCTGGCCAGCAACCTTATCCGCGACCTTGTTGTAGCCGGCGAGCGCAAGAGCCGCGGACCCTTCCACAATCATGTTCTCCTCCAACGCAATCGACTTCAAAGCAGCCACGATGTCTTCCTCATTGCACTCGACGACCTCGTCCACAACAGACAAGGCCAGTGGAAGCGTGATGGAATCCTCATCCATGCCGCCGGCCACAGCCTCGGCCAGTGTATCCAGGTGCTCCGTTTCCACCACCTTGCCCGCCTTCATCGACTCGGCAAGGGCCATGGAGTTGATTGCCGAAACACCGTATATCTTGGTCCTGGGCTGAAACGCCCTGCAAACGGACCCGATGCCGCTGATGAGTCCGCCGCCGCCCATGGCGATGAAGATGTTGTCCACGTGCGGACACTGCTCCAGGATCTCGAGCCCAATGCTCCCCTGGCCGGCGACAATGTCGGGGTCGTTGTAGGGCGAGATGTAGGTGTATTCCCCCGAGGCCGCGAGCTTCTGCGCGTGCTGCTCGGCGAGACCCGTCTCGGCGCCGTGGAGAATCACCCGCGCGCCGTACGACTGTATCTTGCGCAGCTTCGCGGGGACCACGGCGTCCGGAAGCACAACAGTGAGGTCCTTGGAGAGCGCGCGCGCCGCGCACGCGGCCCCGATGCCGTGGTTGCCCGAGGATGCCGTGATTAACCGCTGGCTGCGGCCGGCCGGCTGGGCCGACATTTTGGACATGGCGCCCCTGAGCTTGAAGGAGCCGGTGAGTTGGAAGTTTTCCGCCTTGAAGAAGAGCTTGGTTGCGCTGCTGTCGCTGTTCTTGCGGGATGGGATCACGGGCGTTTGGTAGATGTGGCTGCGGATGCGGTTCCTTGCCTGGACCGCCTGGGCGGCTGTTTCTGCAAAGGTGGGCTGCATGGCGGCGCTTGGATGGCGTGTCGATGTGCGAGGTTCTGGTGGTGGGTAGGTGTTTTGTGTACGATGCCTTTTTTTGAACTGTTGACACCAGACTTAAGTTGGATAGGAGGTTGCGGCTATATAGTAGCGAATCCGATAAAAAAAAGCGCTCTAGGCAGGAGAGGTTATAAAGTTAATTAAGTTTTAAGTTTTTATAATTTAATTATCATTTTTATAATAAATT